>NC_084584.2:16217500-16380000 GCF_033978685.3 Nerophis lumbriciformis | reverse complement strand
GAGGGCTGCGACAACGCCGGGACTCTGACGGAGAAGGCCAACGACTTCCATCACCACCGCCTCCACCACCACCACGCCGCCGGCGCCGCGCCTTCCGCTCACGACATCCTGCTCAGCGGCGAGCTGGACGAGGTGGAGAGGAGGAAGTTCGACGACAGCCTGGAGGAGGAGGAGTGCTACGACGGCTTCGGGGAAGGCGGGAACGCGCTGCCGCCGGCGTACCACGCCCGCAGGGGCCGCGGCGCCGAGGGCGACATGTACCTGGACGACGACATGGAGTCTCAAAGGGACGGATCCGTTATTTCCCGGACTGCCATCTACGTCTGAGTCCGGAATGTCCGAGCGATGCCTGACCTTTGAACCTGGCGTGACGCCCCGAAAGGAAACATGGCCGACGAACATGGCTGACTGTGACCATGAAACGCATCAAACCACAAACACGGACCTCGGCGCCGCTCGTCGCCGTCGCGTTCTCGTTCTCTCAGCTTCGCGAGTGGTCATGTGACTTTGTGTCCGCGGGCTTTCTTTTCTTGCCTTCTCGCTTCGCCGGCCTGCCGCCACGCCAGGTGCCTGTAGCGCTAACGTGTTAATGGCGTGTGTCATCCCGTATATCCGCTGGGGCGTCGCTGTCGTCGTAGGTGTCGTCGTCGTCGTGCAAATGAAGCGTTTTTGGGTCCTAGAATTGGTAAAAGTATAAATATCAACTATGTATCATTTTCTTCTTCTGGCCTCCTCTTCGTGCATGCTGCTGTGTTCCTCGCCTCCATCTTCATCTCACATCATGGCTGCCATTTGTCCGAGCCATTCGCGGGATTCCTCGCGTCTGCGGAACGCATACTTGCCAACCCTCCCAGATTTTCCGGGAGACTCCCGAAATTCAGCGCCTCTCCCGAAAACCTCCCGGGACACATTTTCTCCCGAAAATCTCCCGAAATTCAGGCGGACCTGGAGGCCACGCCCCCTCCAGCGAGGGTCTGCATGGAGCAATGTTGTTGTAATATATCGAGTTGGAGGCAATAAACAGGCGAGGGGATGAAGTATGTCTCTTTACTGTAGACTTCAGAACAGACTCACACACTTGACGTCAGGTGCGCAACACCACGTAAATCGTTGGCCAACCAAAAAGTAGCCCCAGTACGCTATAGCCAACATTCACCAGGAGATGGCAACAGACAAACATAGATCACTCTATTACATTCCAGTCTCTCCATGTTTTCTCGCCATGGTAACATGTGATCCACATGCACTGTGCGCTGTCTCTGTCCCTCTTGATATATATATATATATATATATATATATATATATATATATATATATATATATATATATTCATATATATGTGTATATATATATATATATATATATATATATAAGAAAATACTTCACTTTCAGTGAATTCTAGCTATATATATATATATATATATTATCATATATATATATATATTTATTTTACTATATATATATATATATATATATATATATATATATATATATGTCTTAATAAGGTTATCCAAAAAATAGTGCTCGATACCGTAGTAGAGCGCAATATATGTATGTGTGGGGAAAAAAAATCACAAGACTATTTCATCTCTACAGGCCTGTTTCATGAGGGGGGTACCCTCAATCGTCAGGAGATTTTCTCCTGACGATTGAGGGTACCCCCCTCATGAAACAGGCCTGTAGAGATGAAATAGTCTTGTGATTTTTTTCCCCACACATACATATATATATATATATATATATATATATATATATATATATATATATATATATATATATATATATATATATATACATACAGTATATATATATATATATATATTATATATATATATATATATATATATATATACATATATATATATACTGTATATATATATATGAAATACTTGACTTGGTGAATTCTAGCTGTAAATTTACTCCTCCCCTCTTAGCCACGCCCCCACCCCCACCCCCCACCTCCCGAAATCGGAGGTCTCAAGGTTGGCAAGTATGGCGGAACGGTCCTTCTCAGGAAGACGTTCCTTCCTAAATCCTGCTTTGAGGACGTTCACGCTTTTGTTCCGTTTTTTTTTTTTTTTTTTTTTTTGTCTTCTTCTGGGATTTGCTCCGACAAATCCTCCAAACCCAATACTTACACACTTTTGGGACGCCGGCACGTCTGGAGCGATTATGGTGTCTATTATTTGGATTAAGCTCTGAATCACGGTTGAATCTGTTGCCGGTGAAACCTGCGCCGTGTCTCAGATGGCACACTTGCGTGCTGCGAGTGCCTTCGCGCTGTCAGTGCTCAAATGTTGCACGAAAGTGGCCATAACGGGGAGGGACTAACTTGGAGGAACGCTGACGAGTAGATCCCGACAACAATCGTTGAAATGTGCGCACCCTCGAACGATCTGCTCTTTATTGGAGTATGCTGGCTGAAGTACCGTATTTTTCAGACTATAAGTCGCAGTTTTTTTCCTAGTTTGGCCGGGGGTGCGACTTATACTCAGGAGTAGGGATGTCCTGATCCGATATTTGGATCGGATCGGCTGCCGATATTTGCCAAAAATTGCGTATCGGCAAGGCATGGGAAAATGCCGATCCAGATCCAGTTTAAAAAAAAACTCCGGTCCGTGTTTTCCAACGCACCGATTTAAATAATACATTCCACTTTTCTGCTGCTCCGTAATTTCCGTTCCGCATTTTCCAGCACACCTTCAACACATCCACAATTCTCACGCAGTTGCTTTTAGCTGCTGGCATTACACGACAGGCTCTTCTCACTTTTTCCTGTGTCTCCCTCTCACAGACAGCGAGCGCATCTTCTTACACACGTCACATACTGTCACGTCATACGTCATATACGTATACGTCCTCTCCCAGCAGAGAGCGAGGTAGCGGCATGGCTAACGTTAGCTGTGATGCTAGCGCAGCCACTAAGGTGCGCGCCTGCTCAAGCGTCCTCTGCGCACGGCAAATCTATGCCACGCACAAAATCAAATAAAAAAATAAGCGCATAACAATTTTCGACACACGGACACGACAGAGACAACAGTTTTCGTCATCATTGTTCAAATATTGACGTTTTTCGAGACGCTTATCTCCATTCGGTGCCACACGTCCACACCATCAAAATGCAGAGGCAAAACTTTCCACATCAACAACGTATGAAAAAATTAGTGATTTTTTTAGTTGTGATTTCCTTCTCTGCATGAAAGTTTAAAAGTAGCATATATTAATGCAGTATGAAGAAGAATGTTTTAATGTAGACATGCAAGCCTTGAAAGAACATTTTGAAAATCAAGACTACATTTCCTGCAAATGGGTGCATTTCTACCCTATATTTTAACTTTAGATTTATTCTCATATCAAACTCTTTTGGCTGTCTTTTTGACACTTACATCCGGCGCCCCCCTCCACACCCTGGATTATAAATAATGTAAATAATTCAATGTGATTATCTTGTGTGATGACTGTATTATGATGATAGTATATATCTGATAGTATATATCTGTATCATGAATCAATTTAAGTGGACCCCGACTTAAACAAGTTGAAAAACTTATTGGGGTGTTACCATTTAGTGGTCAATTGTACGGAATATGTACTTCACTGTGCAACCTACTAATAAAAGTCTCAATCAATCAATCAAAACACATAGAATCATCATACTGCTGTGATTATATGCATCAAGTGTTCATTCAAGGCTAAGGCAAAATATCGAGATATATATCGTGTATCGCAATATGGCCTTAAAATATCGCAATATTAAAAAAAGGCCATATCACCCAGCCCTAGTTCAATGATGCCATTTCTGTTTGTCATGTATAATTTTGTCTATTTTGTGTTTATCCTTGAATAAACAGGTCAGTTTCTTGTTACCAACCATTGTGTATTGTTCAAACTCCCCTAATTCAGCTGGCTAGTTGTTATCAAGAGTACTAAAACCCTTTTCAACATGATTCTGACAACGAAGTGGGCTAAATAACTTTAAACTTTTAATACATGCTCGGATAGGCCAGTATCGGTATCGGTATCGGATCGGAAATGCAAAAACAATATCGGTATCGGATCGGAAGTGCAAAAACCTGGATCGGGACATCCCTACTCAGGAGCGACATATGTGTGAAATGATTAACACATTACCGTAAAATATCAAATAATATTATTTAGCTCATTCACGTAAGAGACTAGATGTACAAGATTTCATCGGATTTATAGCATGTTCTTTATGTTATACAAACCCCGTTTCCATATGATTTGGGAAATTGTGTTCGATGTAAATATAAACGGAATACAATGATTTGCAAATCATTTTCAACCCATATTCAGTTGAACATGCTACAAAGACAACATATTTGATGTTCAAACTGATAAACTTTATTTTTTTTGTGCAAATAATCATTAACTTTAGAATTTGATGCCAGCAACACGTGACAAAGAAGTTGGGAAAGGTGGCAATAAATACTGATAAAGTTGAAGGATGCTCATCAAACACTTATTTGGAACATCCCACAGGTGTGCAGGCAAATTGGGAACAAGTGGGTGCCATGATTGGGTATAAAAGTAGATTCCATGAAATGCTCAGTCATTCACAAACAAGGATGGGGCGAGGGTCGCCACTTTGTCAACAAATGCGTGAGCAAATTGTTGAACAGTTTAAGAAAAACCTTTCTCAACCAACTATTGCAAGGAATTTAGGGATTTCACCATCTACGCTCCGTAATATCATCAAAGGGTTCAGAGACTCTGGAGAAATCACTGCACGTAAGCAGCTAAGCCCGTGACCTTCGATCCCTCAGGCTGTACTGCATCAACAAGCGACATCAGTGTGTAAAGGATATCACCACATGGGCTCAGGAACACTTCAGAAACCCACTGTCAGTAACTACAGTTGGTCGCTACATCTGTAAGTGCAAGTTAAAACTCTCCTAAGCAAGGTGAAAACCGTTTATCAACAACACCCAGAAACGCCGTCGGCTCCGCTGGGCCTGAGCTCATCTAAGATGGACTGATACAAAGTGGAAAAGTGTTCTGTGGTCTGACGAGTCCGCATTTCAAATTGTTTTGTCGCAAAATTGTTTTTGGAATTTTGCGATGAAAACAGACGACTTATATGCGGTCCTCTCCAAGGTTTCTCATAGTCATTCACATCGACGTCCCATTGGGGTTGTGAGTTTTTCCTTGCCCTTATGTAGGCTCTGTACCGCGGATGTCGTCGTGGCTTGTGCAGCCCTTTGAGACACTTGTGATTTAGGGCTATATAACTAAACATTGATTGATTGATTGATTGATTGAGAACAAATACCCAGAACCCCTTGCAGCACTAACTCTTCCGGGACGCTACAATATACACCCCCCGCTACACCCCCCCCCCCCACCCTCCCCCCAACCCCGCCCACCTCAACCTCCTCATGCTCTCTCAGGGAGAGCATGTCCCAAATTCCAAGCTGCTGTTTTGAGGCATGTTAAAAAAAAATAATGCACTTTGTGACTTCAATAATAAATATGGCAGTGCCATGTTGGCATTTTTTTCCATTCCATAACTTGAGTTGATTTATTTTGAAAAACCTTGTTACATTGTTTAATGCATCCAGCGGGGCATCACAACAAAATTAGGCATAATAATGTGTTCATTCCACGACTGTATATATCGGTATCGGTTGATATCGGAATCGGTAATTAAGAGTTGAACAATATCGGATTATCGGATATCGGCAAAAAAGCCATTATCGGACATCTCTAGTGTGTACTATTACTAGTGGGTGTGTTGCGGGTGATCTATTAAAGACTGTGTGTACAATCAATCAGTCAAATTGTACTCATGTAGCCCTTAATCACCAGTTCACGATCAATAACTGTAAAAGTGTTTTTTAGATCGCCATATTTCAATTGTCATCAATTCCGGACTAGAAGCCGCTATTTTTTTTTTCTCCCTACGCTTCGAACCCTGCGACTTATAAAATGGTGCGGATAATTCACGGATTATAATAATCAATCAATCAATGTTTACTTATGTAGCCCTAAATCACCAGTGTCTCAAAGGGCTGCACAAGCCACGACGACATCCTCGGCTCAGATCCCACATCAGGGCAAGGAAAAACTCAACCCAATGGGACAAGGAGAAACCTTGGAGGGGACCACAGATGTGGGGACCCCCCCCCCCCCCCCTTCCCCCCAGGTGACCGGTACAATGGACGTCGAGTGGATCTAGCATAAAGCATAATATTGTGCGAGTCCAGTCCATAGTGGATCTAACATAATAGTGAGAGTCCAACCCATAGTGGATCTAACATAATAGTGTGAGAGTCCAGTCCATAGTTGATCTAACATAATAGTGAGAGAGTCCAGTCCATAGTGGATTTAACATAATATTGTGGGAGTCCAGTCCATAGTGGATCTAACATAATAATGTGAGAGTCCAGTCCATAGTGGATCTAACATAATAGTGTGAGAGTCCAGTCCATAGTCGATCTAACATAATAATGTGAGAGTCCAGTCCATAGTCGATCTAACATAATAATGTGAGAGTCCAGTCCATAGTCGATCTAACATAATAGTGTGAGAGTCCAGTCCATAGTGGATCTAACATAATAGTGAGAGAGTCCAGTCCATAGTCGATCTAACATAATAATGTGAGAGTCCAGCCCATAGTGGATCTAACATAATAGTGAGAGAGTCCAGTCCATAGTCGATCTAACATAATAGTGAGAGAGTCCAGTCCATAGTGGATCTAACATAATAGTGTGAGAGTCCAGTCCATAATCGATCTTTCAACAGGAAGTAGAAGTGCCGTCCTGTCTTCTAGCCGTCCATAGCGTTTCTATTTCATCATTCATCACTCCAAGCGACGTTTGTAAGTTTTACAATATAACTAAAACTAGTCATACTTACTAAACGGTCCCATGTGCGATGTCTGTAGGAGTGTCTTCATGCATATTTGTACGTGCGATCTTAATGTAATCAGGCTAGCGTCGTAAACATTAGCTAGTATGCTAACACGTTTACGAGCGTCTGTGTTAGTATTATTAACTTACGACGTTCTTTTTGTATTGTTTCAGTTTCACAAATTCCTCAGTATATTCACCAAAACGTCCTCGTGGCGTTATTGAGTCTGTTTAGCTGATTGAAGAGCGAGCTTCCGCAGCTAGTGGGTCCGTGACGATGACTTGTGTTTTGTTTGAACAGCCATTTTACTGCCGTGTTACAGACATCGTTTGGAAACAATTAAGTTTTGTAAATAAACATGTACAAAATCAGTTTGTGTAAATCACTCATTTTGCAACATATGTATCTGCGGCTTATGGTCAGTCCGGTGCAGCTTATATTACTGGTAACGTTTTCTTTCTTTTTTTAAATTATTGGGTGTGGCTTGTATACCGGAAAATACGGTCGTCATATGGTCCAACCTGTGGTGTTTTGTCATGTTGTTGTTAAGTTAAAGTACCAATGATTGTCACACACACACACTAGATGTGGTGAAATTTGTCCTCTGCATTTGACCCATCCCTTTGTTCACCCTCTGGGAGGTGAGGGGAGCAGTGAGCAGCAGCGGTGGCCGCGCCCCGGAATCATTTTTGGTGATTTAACCCCCAATTCCAACCCTTGATGCTGAGTGCCAAGCGGGGAGGTAATGGCTCCAATTTTTATAGTCTTTGGTATGACTCGGCCGGGGTTTGAACTCACAACCTACCGATCTCAGGGCGGACACTCTAACCACTAGGCCACTGAGTAGGTTGACATGTATAACACTGTTATAATTTCTGGGTTATGTTGATACACTGATCTTAACAACGGAACCTTTTTTTTTTTTTGCACGCCGAAGCTGTCTGCAATGATCCGGCCGCTAGAAAATGCATATCGCAAGAAGTCTTTTTTCATATAGGGATTAAATATCATAATATGAATGCAAAACTATTCACACCCCTTGAACGTTTCCGTATGTCGTCATACGTGAAAGAACCAACACAAAATTATACACAATTGTGATAATTCAAAACATTGTTTTCAAAAATAAAAAACTGAGACGTGCGTGGTGCAAAAGTGTGTATCTCCGATATGAAAAAATTAACACCATTAAAACATTTTTTTTTTAAACACCAGCATAGACCAAACAAATCAATTAAATGTGTTTTAATAGGCTTACCTAGTCTTTAATAGTCTCTCTTTGCGGCGCGATCGCCTCATTTCTCACAGCCGTTTGTGCGTAACTGTGCCAGTTCACGCGGACCTTTCAGGCGTCCTTTAATGTAGAAGCAAAACAGTAGCCCCGCAGAACAGTTTCAGTCTTGAAAAATCACATATTCCGCAGTGACAGAATGGATTTGAGAAAGCAGCACTCTGTAAGCTTTGGCACAGTCACAAACTAAGTACATACTTAATGAAGTGCACTGACGGAGGTGTTCCATTTGAGACACAACAGCGTCTAAAATCGGACATCCACCTACGTTTTGGTAGCCGTTAAAACGGTATGCAACTACCATCATGACCCTCATGCCTCATGTTCTGGTCTCGCTCATGTCCTTGGTTTATACCACGGTAATCCACCTGCTTTATGTCCACCTTACACTCCAAGGTCCACTCTAAACAAATCTCTGGTGCGTTTGCCAGCCTGCCAAGGACGTTAAGATGATATCCGTAGGGCGGACATTTATCCATGAAAATATGGAGAAGCAGCTCAAATATGATTGCGTAGAAGTCCACTTTTGGAAGTTAGAAAATGGTTGCAGTGTGGTTGAACGTTTATGGAATAGTTACAGAAAGTATTCCTATTTAAAGCAAAATTTCCGTAAAATTTTCCCACTTAGAGTAAGGAAATTTTCCAGGACATTTTTTTTTGGGAACATTTCCCTATTAGGGTTGCAATGTGGTAGAAAACGTCCGTTAAAATTCCAGAAAGTTTTCCTGAGTTGCAATGTGATAAAAAAATCAATATGAAGGAACATTTCTGTAAAGTTTCCCTACTCGGAGTACATTTCCGGAAAATTTTTCCACTTAGAGCAAGGATTGCGATGGAGTGGAAAATTTCCAGAAAGATTTCAGGAAAGTTTCCCGTTTTTGAACAAGGTTTGCAATGTGGTAGATAACTCAATTGTACGTAAAGTGTCCCTACTTAGAGCAAGGCTTGCAATGTGGTGGAAAATTTCCAGGATTTTATTATTTGTTTAAGTTTCGCTACTTAGAGCAAGGGTTGCAATGTGGTGAAAATCTGCGGAAAGTTTCCCTACTTCACAGTACAGTTGCAGTGTGGTGGAAAATTTCCGGAAAATTTTCCCACTTAGAGCAAGGGTTGCAATGTGGTGGAAAATTTCCAGGATTTAAAAAAAAAAATTTTTAAGTTTCCCTATTTAGAGCAAGGGTTGCAATGTGGTGAAAATGTGCGGAAAGTTTCCCTACATACAAGGGTTGCAATATGGTGGAACATTTCCAGGAATTTATTATTTGTTTAAGTTTCCCTATTGAGAGCAAGGGTTGCAATTTGGTGAAAATGTGCAGAAAGTTTCCCTACTCACGGTACGGTTGCAGTGTGATGGATAATTTCCGGAAATTTTTCCCACTTAAGACAACGATTGCGACAGAGTGGAAAATTTCCAGAAATATTTCAGGCAAGTTTCCCTTCTTTGAATAAGGTTTGCAATGTGGTAGTTAATTCAATTTTACGTAACGTTTCTCTACTTAGAGCAAGGGTTGCAATGTGGTGGAAAATTTCCAGGATTTTATTATTTGTTTAAGTTTCCCTATTTAGAGCAAGGGTTGCAATGTGGTGAAAAATGTGCGGAAAATTTCCCTACTCAGAGTACGGGTTGCAATGTGGTGGAACATTTTCAGAAAGTTTCCCTACTTAAGGGTTGCAATGTGGTGGAAAATTTCCAGGATTTTTAAATGATTTTTTCAAGTTTCGCTACTTAGAGCAAGGGTTGCAATGTGGTGAAAATGTGCGGAAAGTTTCCCTACTTCACAGTACAGTTGCGGTGTGGTGGAAAATTTCCGGAAAATTTTCCCACTTAGAGCAAGAATTGCGATGGAGTGGAAAATTTCCAGAAATATTTCAGGGAAGTTTCCCTTCTTTGAACAAGGTTTGCAATATGGTAGTTAATTCAATTGTACGTAACGTTTCTCTACTTAGAGCAAGGGTTGCAATGTGGTGGAAAATTTCCAGGATTTTATTATTTGTTTAAGTTTCCCTATTTAGAGCAAGGGTTGCAATGTGGTGAAAAATGTGCGGAAAGTTTCCCTACTCAGAGTACGGTTGCAATGTGGTGGAACATTTTCAGAAAGTTTCCCTACTTAAGGGTTGCAATGTGGTGGAAAATTTCCAGGATTTTTTAAATAATTTTTTCAAGTTTCGCTACTTAGAGCAAGGGTTGCAATGTGGTGAAGATGTGCGGAAAGTTTCCCTACTCACAATACAGTTGCAGTGTGGTGGAAAATTTCCGGAAAATTTTCCCATTTAGAGCAAGGATTGCGACGGAGTGGAAACTTTCCAGAAAGATTTCAGGAAAGTTTCCCTTCTTTGAACAAGGTTTACAATGTGGTAGTTAATTTAATTGTACGTAAAGTTTTCCTACTTGGAGCAAGGGTTGCAATGTGGTGAAAAATTTCCAGGATTTTTTAAATTATTTTTTTAAGTTTCCCTTTTTAGAGCAAGGGTTGCAATGTGGTGAAAATGTGCGGAAAGTTTCCCGACATACAAGGGTTGCAATGTGGTGGAACATTTTCAGAAAGTCTCCCTACTTAAGGGTTGCAATATGGGGGAACATTTCCAGGATTGTATTATTTTTTTAAGTTTCCCTATTGAGAGCAAGGGTTGCAATGTGGTGAAAATGTGCGGAAAGTTTCCCTACTCAAAGTACGGTTTCAGTGTGGTGGAAAATTTCCGGAAAACTTTCCCACTTAGAGCAAGTATTGCGATGGAGTGGAAAATTTCCAGAAAGATTTCAGGAAAGTTTCCCGTCTTTGCAATGTGGTAGTTAATTCAATTGTACGTAAAGTTTCCCTACTTAGAGCAAGGGTTGCAATGTGGTGGAAAATTTCCAGGATTTTTTAAATTATTTTTTTAAGTTTCCCTATTTACAGCAAGGGTTGCAATGTGGTGAAAATGTGCGGAAAGTTTCCCTACATACAAGGGTTGCAATGTGGTGGAAAATTTTCTGAAAGTTTCCCTACTTAAGGGTTGCAATATGGTGGAACATTTCCAGGATTTTATTATTTGTTTAAGTTTCCCTATTGAGAGCAAGGGTTGCAATGTGGTGAAAATTTGCGGAAAGTTTCCCTACTCACAGGACAGTTGCAGTGTGGTGGAAAATTTCTGGAAAATTTTCCCATTTAGAGCAAGGATTGCGACGGAGTGGAAAATTTCCAGAAATATTTCAGGGAAGTTTCCCTTCTTTGAACAAGGTTTGCAATGTCGTAGTTAGTTCAATTTTACGTAAAGTTTCCCTACTTAGAGCAAGGGTTGCAATATGGTGGAAAATTTCCAGGATTTTATTATTTGTTTAAGTTTCCCTATTGAGAGCAAAGGTTGCAATGTGGTGAAAATGTGCGTAAAATTTCCCTGCTCAGAGTACGGTTGCAATGTGGTGGAACATTTCCAGGATTTTTTCTTGTTTTCCCCCTAATTTAGAGCAAGATTACAATATTGTGGGAAAAATTACTGAAAGTGTTCTTACTTGGAGCATAATTTCAATGTGGAAAACATTTTCCAGGAGCATGTTTGTACATTTTCTCTAGTTTGAGGAAGGGTTGCAATCTGGAGGAAAATTTCCAATAGTTTTTTCAAAAAGTTTCTCTATTTAAAGCAATGGTTGTTGCAATGTGATGGAAAATGTTCAAGAAAATTTCCCTACTTTAGAGCCAGATTACAATGTTGTGGAACATTTTACAGAAAGTGTTCTTACCTGGAGAATAATGTCAATGTGGAAAACATTTTCCAGGAGCAGTTTTGTAAATGTTCTCTAGTTTGAGCAAAAATTTTCCCTATTTAAAGCAATGGTTGTTGCAATGTGATGGAAAATGTCCGGGAAAATTTCAGAAAAATGTCCCTTCTTTAGAGCAAGATTACGATGTTGTGGAAAATTTTGCAGGAAGTGTTCTTACTTGGAGCATAATTTTAATGTGGAACACATTTTCCAGGAGCATTTTTGTAAATGTTTTCTAGTTTGGGCAAGGGTTGCAATCTGGAGGAAAATTTCCCCAAAAAATGTTTCAAAAAGTTTCCCTATTTAAAGCAATGGTTGTTGCAATGTGATGGAATATGTCCGGGAAATTTTCAGAAAAATGTCCCTTCTTTAGAGCAAGATTACGATGTCGTGGAAAATTTTACAGGAAGTTGTTTTACTTGGAGCATAATTTCAATGTGGAAGAAATTTTCCAGGAGCATTTATGTGAGATTTTCTCTAGTTTGGGCAAGGTTGCAATCTGGAGGAAAATTTCCAATAATTTTTTCAAAAAGTTTCCCTATTTTAGAGCAATAGTTGTTGCAATGTGATGGAAAATGTCCAAGAAAATGTCCATACTTTAAAGCCAGATTACAATGTTGTGGGAAAATTTACAGAAAGTGTTTTTACTTGGAGCATAATTTCAATGTGGAAAACATTTTCCAGGAGCATTTTTGTAAATGTTGTCTAGTTTGGGCAAGGTTCGCAATTTGGAGGAAAATTTCCAAGAATATTATCAAAAAGTTTCCCTATTTGACAATAGTTGTTGCATTGTGATGGAAAATATCAGAGAACATTTCCCTACTTTAGAGCCAGATTACAATGTTGTGGAAATTTTTACAGGAAGTTGTCTTACTTGGAGCATAACTTCAATGTAGAATACATTTTCCAGGAGCATTTTTGTACCGGTACATGTTCTCTAGTTTGAGCAAGGGTTGCAATCTGGAGGAAAATTTCCAATAATTGTTTCAACAAGTTTCCCTAATTTAGAGCAATAATTGTTGCAATGTGATGGCAAATGTCCAAGAAATGTTCCCTACTTTCGAGCCAGATTACAATGTTGTGGAAATTTTTACAGAAAGTTGTCTTACTTGGAGCATAACTTCAATGTAGAATACATTTTCCAGGAGCATTTTTGTAAATGTTCTCTAGTTTGAGCAAGGGTTGCAATCTGGAGGAAAATTTCCAATAATTTTTTTCAAAAACTTTCTCTATTTAAAGCAATGGTTGTTGCAATGTGATGGAAAATGTCCAAGAAAATTTCCCTACTTTAGAACCAGATTACAATGTTGTGGAACATTTTACAGGAAGTGTTCTTACCTGGAGCATAATTTCAATGTGGAAAACATTTTCCAGGAGCATTTTTGTACATTTTCTCGAGTTTGAGCAAGGGTTGCAATCTGGAGGAACATTTCCAATAATTTTTTTCAAAAACTTTCTCTTTTTTAGAGCAATAGTTGTTGCAATGTGATGGAAAATGTCAGAGAAAAAAATCCTTATTTTAGAGCCAGATTACAATGTTGTGGAAATTTTTACAGGAAGTGTTCTTATTTGGAGCATAATTTCAATGTGGAAAACATTTTCCAGGAGCATTTCTGTAAATGTTTTCTAGTTTGGGCAAGGGTTGCAATCTGGAGGAAAATTTCCAAAAAAATGTTTCAAAAAGTTTCCCTATTTAAAGCAATGGTTGTTGCAATGTGATGGAAAATGTCCGGGAAAATTTCAGAAAAATGTCCCTTCTTTAGAGCAAGATTACGATGTTGTGGAACATTTTACAGGAAGTGTTCTTACTTGGAGCATAATTTCAATGTGTAAAACAATTTCCAGGAGCATTTTTGTACATTTTCTCTAGTTTGAGCAAGGGTTGCAATCTGGAGGAAAATTTCCAATATTTTTTTTCAAAAAATGTCCAATATTGTTTTTCAAAAAATGTCCCTATTTAAAGCAATGGTTGTTGCAATGTGATGGAAAATGCCTGGGAATTTTTTTTTCTTATTTAGAGCCAGATTACAATGTTGTGGAAAATTTTACAGGAAGTTGTTTTACTTGGAGCATAATTTCAATGTGGAAGAAATTTTCCAGGAGCATTTATGTGAGATTTTCTCTAGTTTGGACAAGGTTGCAATCTGGAGGAAAAATTCCAAGAATTCTTTCAAAAAGTTTCCCTATTTTAGAGCAATAGTTGTTGCAATGTGATGGAAAATGTCCAAGAAAATTTCCATACTTAAAGCCAGATTACAATGTTGTGGGAACATTTACAGAAAGTGTTTTACTTGGAGCATAATTTCAATGTGGAAAACATTTTCCAGGAGCATTTTTGTAAATGTTCTCTAGTTTGGGCAAGGGTTGCAATCTGGAGGAAAATGTTCCCAAATTTTTTTCTAAAAGTTTCCCTATTTAAAGCAATGGTTGTTGCATTGTGAAGGACAATGTCCGGGAATTTTTTTTTTTTTCTAATTTAGAGCCAGATTACAATGTTGTGGAACATTTTACAGAAAGTTTTCTTACTTGGAGAATAACTTCAATGTGGAAGAAGTTTTCCAGGAGCATTTTTGTAAATGTTCTCTAGTTTGAGCAAAAGTTGCAATCTGGTGTAAAATGTCTGGTAAATTTCAATGGGAACTTTTGGAAAATACCCCAATAAGAAAACTTGATGTATTTGATAAAAACAGGAATTACCATATTTTTTGGACTATAATTCGCAGTTTTTTTTCATAGTTTTCATAGCTCCAGTGCGACTTATATATGTTTTTTTCCTTCTTTATTATGCATTTTCGGCAGGTGCGACTTATACTCCGGTGCGACTTATACTCCGAAAAATACGGTACTCACCAGGGTTACATTTTTAGATACAGTTTCTGCAGACATCCTACCTGTTTAGTTAATTGATGCATATGTGTGACAAAAACACGATGCTAAAAGTATTTGTGGTTGTGAACGCTCCTTGAGAACCTTTTCCGGAAGGTGAGGCCTGTCGTTGGCGGACAAGAACATGAGGACTTTGACATTTCCCACCGCTTCATTCCCATGCTTTTGTCCTTTGCAGAGGAGAGACAGCGTGACAAAAGTGTTCCGTGCCGTGCCGTGTTTTGCTTGTCGGAGTCGTGAGTACATAAGTAAATAGGTCGCGGGCCGTGTGAGTAACTTCCGACTAAAGTGGCTTCGCTTCGTCTCCGTGGTCCGGTGCGCTCGGTGTGTCGTCTGCTCGCCGCTGTTGTTTTTTTTGAGAGACGCCCTCGCCTCCTCTCAGATCACATGATCGTCGCCGACGTGGCGTGAAGAGGAGGCGGGTCTCCTTGTACAAAGGAAGCCATTAGCGGCTTTCGCGTCTCCGTCTCTCGCTGGGTGTTGATTGTCTCTTCTGTAGGCCGTTTCATCCGGAAACGTTCCGCCTCCTCTCTCGTACCTCTGGCAGCTTGTAGCGGTTTGGCAAAGTGCTGTGAATAAAAAGAGGCGGTCGTCACGTTGAAAAAAGACCCAAAAAAAAAAAAAAGAAGATGTTTGTTGTGTGACTGCCGTCGTGTCCACTAGGGCGCGTTCACGCTGCGAGAGAAAGACTTTTCCTAACGCAGTTTGGAGAATGTTTCGCCCTATAAATACGAATCCCCTGACGGAGGCTGCGGTTTCATCTCTTTCTAGCACCTTCTGTTCCACTGTTGCAATCCTCCGCACATCTTCTCTCTGGTGGATTCCCGCGCTCTCGACTTCCCGAGCGTCGACGGGGATCACGACTTTGCCGCCTAATTAGAGTCTTTGCAGCGTGCAGGCGCCCTTTGTGAGATCCGATGCAGTTTTTTTGTTTTTTTTGCACAACTCATTTTAATAAAGGATTGTGGTAATTAATGAGGCTGAAGTGTTGTGATTACCCATGATGCACCACCAGGCACCTACCTGCTCCTGGGTGGGGGATCCCAATTCCATAAATCTAAATAATGTCTTCCGACTTTGACTTGAGCAAATGTTCAACTAAGGCATTAATGAAGTCCCGATGGTTGCACTAATCAAAGATCTTCTATGTGACGGGAGCACTCCAGTCAATAAGAAATGTCAGCTAACAAGAACAACATTTTTAAAATTGTCTCTGGTTTAAGAGAATATTTTTAAACTAGAAAATAATTTACATTTATTTAAGTTGGTTTTATTGGTATTTAATACATAATGTAATATATATAATAAAATGAATATTACGTATTATTAATAATAAATTATATTAATTATAAATATATATATATATATATATATATATATATATATATATATATATATATATATAAATAAATAAATACATTTAAAATATATATACATATTTTTTTCTTTTAAATGTATTTATTTATTTATTTATAGTTATATATATTTTGTATTTATTTATATATATATATATATATGTATATAGATTTATAATTAATATAAATTATTATTAATAACACATATGATAGATATATATATATATATATATATATATACATACACTAATCAAAGATCCTCTGTGACAGGAGGGCTGTACTGTTTTTAAGAATCTGCTGCAAAAAACACTAGTCAAAGATCATCTATGTGACAGGAGTGCTGTACTGTTTTTAGGAATCTGCTGCAAAAAACACTAGTCAAAGATCATCTATATGACAGGAGTGCTGTACTGTTTTTAGGAATCTGCTGCACAAAACACTGGTCAAAGACCGTCTATGTGACAGGAGTACAGTACTGTTTTGATGAATCTGCTGCAAAAATACTAGTCAAAGATCCTCTATGTGACAGGAGTGCTGTACTGTTTTTAAGAATCTGCTGCAAAAAACACTAGTCAAAGATCATCTATGTGACAGGAGTACAGTACTGTTTTTAGAAATCTGCTGCAAAAAACACTAGTCAAAGATCATCTATATGACAGGAGTGCTGTACTGTTTTTAGGAATCTGCTGCACAAAACACTGGTCAAAGACCGTCTATGTGACAGGAGTACAGTACTGTTTTGATGAATCTGCTGCAAAAATACTAGTCAAAGATCCTCTATGTGACAGGAGTGCTGTACTGTTTTTAGGAATATGCTGCAAAAAAAAACACTAGTCAAAGATCCTCTATGTGACAGGAGTGCTGTACTGTTTTTAGAAATCTGCTGCAAAAAACACTAGTCAAAGATCCTCTAGTCTATGTGACAGGAGTACAGTACTGTTTTTGAGGAATCTGCTGCAAAAAAAACCACTAGTCAAAGATCCTCCATGTGACAGGTGTACAGTACTGTTTTTAGAAATCTGCTGCAAAAAACACTAGTCAAAGATCCTCTAGTCTATGTGACAGGAGTACAGTAGTGTTTTTGAGGAATCTGCTGCAAAAAAACACTAGTCAAAGATCCTCCATGTGACAGAAGTACAGTACTGTTTTTAGAAATCTGCTGCAAAAAACACTAGTCAAAGATCATCCATGTGACAGGAGTACAGTACTGTTTTTAGAAATCTGCTGCAAAAAAACACTAGTCAAAGATCCTCCATGTGACAGGGGTACAGTATTGTTTTTAGGAATCTGCTGGTCAAAAATCCATTGTATGACAGAAGCGTTCTGCCGTTTTTAGGAATGTGCTGCATGCGCACGAGTCAAAGATCCTCTATGTGACAAGAGCTCTGCCGTTCTCAGAGTAAAACATGGATTCATAAACTTTTATTTATAAACAATATTTAGTTTTGCAGAGAACCGTTAGAGACTGAGGGTTGCACGTGAAAGATGCTCAAATCAACCCAACATTCGTCAATATATGCTAAGCTAGCAAATAGCAAATATGCCAAGCAAATGAATGTAATATTTAATGATAATTCATCATTAATAGAGATGTCCGATAATATCGACCTGCCGATAAATGCTTTAAAAATGTAATATCGGAAATTATCGGTATCGGGGTTTTTTTTCAGTATCGTTTTTTTTGTTTTTGTTTTTTGTTTTTTTTAATTAAATCAACATAAAAAAACACAAGATACACTTACAATTAGTGCACCAACCAAAAAAAACTCCCTCCTCATTCACACTCATTCACACAAAAGGGTTGTTTCTTTCTGTTATTAATATTGTGGTTCCTACATTATATATCAATATATATCAATACAGTCTGCAAGGGATACAGTCCGTAAGCACACATGATTGTGCGTGCTGCTGCTCCACTAATAGTACTAACTAGGGATGTCCGATAATGGCTTTTTGCCGATATTCCGATATTGTCCAACTCTTTAATTACCGATACCGATATCAACCGATACCGATATCAACTGATATATACAGTCGTGGAATTAACACATTATTATGCCTAATTTGGACAACCAGGTATGGTGAAGATAAGGTCCTTTTTTTAAAAATTAATAAAATAAAATAAGGATAAATAAATAAAAACATTTTCTTGAATAAAAAAAGAAAGTAAAACAATATAAAAACAGTTACATAGAAACTAGTAATTAATGAAAATGAGTAAAGTTAACTGTTAAAGGTTAGTACTATTAGTGGACCAGCAGCACGCACAATCATGTGTGCTTACGGACTGTATCCCTTGCAGACTGTATTGATATATATTGATATATAATGTAGGAACCAGAATATTAATAACAGAAAGAAACAACCCTTTTGTGTGAATGGGAGAGGGAGGTTTTTTGGGTTGGTGTACTAATTGTAAGTGTATCTTGTGTTTTTTATGTTGATTTAGTAAAAATAAAAAAAATTAAAAATAAAAAAAACGATACCGATACCAACTTTACTCATTTTCATTAATTACTAGTTTCTATGTAACTGTTTTTATATTGTTTTACTTTCTTTTTTATTCAAGAAAATGTTTTTAATTTATTTATCTTATTTTATTTTATTAATTAAAAAAAACGATACCGATAATTACCGATATTACATTTTAACGCATTTATCGGCCGATAATATCGGCCTGCCGATATTATCGGACATCCCTACTTTACACTAGGGATGTCCGATAATGGCTTTTTGCCGATATCCGATATTCCGATATTGTCCAACTCTTAATTACCGATACCGATATCAACCGATACCACTATATATGCAGTCGTGGAATCAACACATTTTCATGCCTGATTTGGACAACCAGGTATGGTGAAGATAAGGTCCTTTTTAAAAAAAAATTTATTAAATAAAAGAAGATAAATAAATAAAAAATAAAAAATTCAATAAAAAATTTAATAAAACCATATAAAAACAGTTACATAGAAACTATAATTAATGAAAATGAGTCAAATTAAATGTTAAAAGGTTAGTACTATTAGTGGAGCAGCAGCACGCACAATCATGTGTGCTTACGGACTGTATCCCTTGCAGACTGTATTGATACATATTGATATATAATGTAGGAACCACAATATTAATAACAGAAAGAAACAACCCTTTTGTGTGAATAAGTGTAAATGGGGGAGGGAGGTTGTTTGGGTTGGTGTACTAATTGTAAGTGTATCTTGTGTTTTTTATGTTGATTTAATAAAATAAAATTAAAAAAAACAAAAAAACAATACTGATAATAAAAAAACCGATACCGATAATTTCCGATATTACATTTTAACGCATTTATCGGCCGATAATATCGGCAGGCCAATATTATCGGACATCTCTAGTACTAACCTTTAACAGTTCATTTTACTCATTTTCATTAATTACTAGTTTCTATGTAACTGTTTTTATATTGTTTTACTTTCTTTTTTATTCAAATTTTTTTAATTTTTTAATTTATCTTATTTTATTTTATGAATTTTTAAAAAAAAGGACCTTATCTTCACCATACCTGGTTGTCCAAATTAGGCATAATAATGTGTTAATTCCACGACTGTATATATCGGTATCGGTTGATATCGGTATCGGTAATTAAGAGTTGGACAATATCGGAATATCGGCAAAAAAGCCATTATCGGACATCCCTAATCATTAATAGTACATTTTATTTTAAAAATATTCTGAGAGCCAATAAAAAGCGCGCCGCAGCAAGGAGCAGAAGGGAATTTGCTGCAGAACACAACCTGTGCCAAGTCCCTGGCACTGCGAGGGCGTCGCTTGGCCGTCACGGGGGGGATGGCGAGGGTGGTCTCCTGGCGCTCCATCTGGAGATGGTCATGTGACGCGGCCAGGGGAGGAGAAGGCGGCGCTCAGGACAGGAAGATGGAGGCGTAAGGATGCTGATCCTTGACAGACCTTATCGGTCGTGTGGGCGGGGCCATGGACTTAAACCAGTTACATTACGTGTGCCCACCAATCAATAGGCTGCATCGTGACTAACCCCGCCCCTCTCGGTGCCAAAAAGTGCTCCGCCCCCGCCCGACAACAATTGACTGTCCTTTTCAAGCGGACCAATTAGGCAGAAAAGACGGCGGCGGCGACAGATCGTCCGCGTTTTCTCCCGGGAGCTTTTGGAGTCGCATTCTCCTCTTCCTCACAAGCTGCTGCGGCCATTTTTAAGTCAGCAGAAGGCATGAAAGAGTCGAGAATTAGCTCGGCGCTTCTGCCTGAGAGAGGAGGAAGCGGCCTGTTAGTTATTGAGCTCGGCTTTTGTGGTTAATCCCGGGGAAAAGCCCGGCTTCTGAGACGGCGCCGGATGGTGCGGCTCAACTTTCCGCCTCCCGGCGACGGGAAGCGGCTTTGGTAGCCAGCTGCTCCTTCCCGCTTTTTGTTTCCCAAGTCACCTTGAACGCTCGCACAATTCAACATGGCCGACGAGGAGGAAGCAGGGCTTGTTCAAAGTTGGTTCACTTCCTGTCAGGTTCAAACACTGATGACATCTATTAAACAAGACAAGAAGCAAGGAATTAAACACAGACAGAGTTAAGTTTGGCTCAATTTGAGGAGAGAGGCACGGACAGTGTACACTTGTACAGTGTCCCAGCACGCTCTGCCAAGAGATTGAACGCTCCTTCTTTTATTTGGATTTTCTCTGACCACATGACAACAGCTGTTTCTAAGGCACGAGGGTCGTAAACAGTTCATGGAAAAGGTCGGGTCGTAAAAGAGTTCAAAAAGAGGTTCGTAAAACAGTTGAAAAAGAAGTCGTCTGGAAATTGGGCAGAGCCTGCCTTCTCTCTGCTTTGTAGTCCTTGGGTTGAAACAATATCTTTCTGTTGATTACAATACATGAAAGAAAACAGAAACCCTTCATGTTGCTTTCCATCCTACGCAGTGGAGTTTTACAAGCCTTCTTGGTAGGTTCAAAGACAGCTTTTGTCTTCTTGCCAGGAACTCATTTCAACACAAAGTATTGTGATAATTTAGATAGAATTATTCTAACACTTCCTGTTTTCAAATGACATGAAAGGACCATTTTCTAACCATTGGAATTAGGAATGGGTAACCTTCACATTTGAACCGGTACCTGGGAATCGATGCCGGTACCAATTTCCGGTACATAATGACGAGGGCCCGCAGTTTCAAGAGCCCGAGGTCTCAGGGGCCGGACATCGAAATGTGGATGTTTCGTCATCTCTTTAAGACTGCAAAGTAAAAACTTACACTTAGACAAACTTTATTGAGCCACAAGGGAAATTGTTCCACACAGTAGCTCAGTTACAAATGATGGAAAGTGTAAGGATGGAAAGGACAATGCAGGTATAAAGTAGACTAAAAATGTATGTAACATACATGTAATATTTACATAATATACATACAGTATATGATATATACTGATATATTATATTATATTATATGTTTATATCACATCGACTTCCACACCGCACTGTCAATAAATCCATTGTTCTGCCCTCGCTGCTCGTTTACAGCGTGCGCAGCTGGACAGATAGTTAACAGCATGAAGAAGCAGAAGCTCCAGATGTTTTGTTGAAGATTGATGTTCCTTCAGTTTGAATGATTTTTCTTCCTAAGTTTTATTTCTTTACACTTCTTCATTCATTTAGGTTTCTAAGACTGAAAATACAAACAAGTACAAAGTCTGTTGTGTATTTTATACCAATAAAACAGGTTTAGTGTTAATATAGTCACACAATAAACTACACAAGTTTACACATATAGAAATTACACGACATTCACACAGTAAACATTGCACACAATGAATGTGACTCATCACAATTAAACCTAAGGTGTAGCGTTATCACCCTCTACTGGTCATATTTAGCGCTACATGTATAAAACAGTTTGGTGATGAAGCTTACATGCTGGGATTTCTACCATTGTTACTGCTTCTCTAGATCAATGTGTCCGTCACTTAAAAGGTTTGACAGGAAACAATGACTGGAGCACTTGCTCGGGGTAGAATATTCATACTTTGTTGTCCAGTCGTTGTTAAAAGTCAGATTTTTGCAATTTATTTAAAAATGTTTCCAGGGTTGAATAAGTAGTCTTCTTCTACTCACCCCACTTTGACACATATGCCTCGCTGTTGTCCCCTGCAGGGTAGCGGCAGTACTGCATACACGATCAACCCTAGTTTAAATGGTTTCATCAAGCCTATTTCGGTGATGTTCGGTGGGTCGCCGGTTTATTGTGTTAGGTTCAAACACTGATGACATCTATAAAACAGACAAAGAAGCAAGGAATTAAACAGAGACAGAATTCAATTCAGCTCAATTGAGGAGAAACGTCTGGGCTGTACTCTTGTACAGTCTCCCACCACGCTCTGACGAAAGATTCCCTGATTACATGGCAACAGCTGTTTCTAAAGGAAGGGGGTCGTAAACAGCCCCTGCCTTTGGGCACAAAACAGTTCAAAGAAAAGGTGCCTGGAGGGGGGGTCAGGCCCTGCTTCCACTCTGCTTTGTAGATCTCGGGTCCAGACAAAAATCTTCCTGTGGATTACAATACATCAAAGAAACCGACACCTTCATGCCGCTTCCCATCTTACACAGTGGCGTTTTACAAGCCTTTTGATTGGTAAGATCAAAGACAGCTTTTGTCTGCTCGCCGGGAACTCATTGAAACACAAAGTTTTGTGATAACTTAAATACATTTATTCTGACAATTGTCTAGCCAGTTCAGTCCTTGCTAAATCTAGTCTTTTGTTGCGCCCTAAAAAGTGTTAATACTGTAAGTATTGTACCTATCATGCACCTGCTGTGCATCGCAGTTGTAGTTTTCATAACACATTTTGAGGTGTTAAAATAGCATGTCAATAGCAAAGCTAATGTATATTAGCATCATCGTAGCGCATGAGTCTGGAACCGGGCATGACGTCATTTGTAACCCAGTTAACCCAAAAAAAACGTACCAGATATGGTACCTGTTCTGAATTGGAATTGAACCCAATTTGGTTTTTGGTATGCCGGTTAAGCTAAATCCTCTACGGGACAAGATCACTGCAGTTTTTTTGGGAATCTACACCAAAGTGACAAGTCAAAGATCCTCTGTATAACAAGAGTGCTCTGCTGTTTTTAGGAATCTGCTCCATGAGAGCCTGTCAAAGATCCTCTATTTGACAAGAAATCTGCTGTTTTTAGTACATTTCTGTCAAAAGCAGAAGTCAAAGATCCTCTATATGAAACAAGAGTGCTGCTGATTTTAGTAATCTACTGATAAAACACCAGTCCAAATACACAATATGGCCAAAAAAAATTGCCGTTTTTTATTTATTTTTTAAATCTGCTGCAAAAGCAGTACTCAAAGATTCTCTATAGAGCAGGAGCACTCTGCTGTTTTCAGGAATCAACTGCAAAAACCAGAGTCAAAGATTCTCTATAACAGGAGTGATCTGCTGTTTTTAGGAATCTGCTGCAAAAGCCCTAGTCAAAGAACATCTGTGTGACAAAAAAAATCTGCTGTTTTTAGGAAACCACTGCAAAAGCCATAGTCAAAGATTCTCTATATGAAACAAGAGTGCTGCTGATTTTAGTAATCTACTGCAAAAGCAAGTCAAAGATCCTCTGTATAACAAGAGTGCTCTACTGTTTTTAGGAACCTGCTACATGAGAGCTTGTCAAAGATCCTCTATTTGACAAGAAATCTGCTGTTTTTAGTACATTTCTGCAAAAGCAGAAGTCAAAGATCCTCTATATGAAACAAGACTGCTGCTGATTTTAGTAATCTACTGATAAAACACCAGTCCAAATACTCAATATGGCCCAAAAAAATTGCCGTTTTTTATTTATTTTTTAAATCTGCTGCAAAATCAGTAGTCAAAGATCCTCTATAGAGCAGGAGCACTCTGCTGTTTTCAGGAATCAACTGCAAAAACCAAAGTCAAAGATTCTCTATAACAGGAGTGATCTGCTGTTTTTAGGAATCTGCTGCAAAAGCCCTAGTCAAAGAACATCTCAATGACAAGAGCTCTGCTGTTTTTAGGAAACCGCTGCAAAAGCCATATTCAAAGATCCTCTACGTGACAAGAACCATGCTGTTTTTTAGGAATCTAACACCAAATCAAGTCAAAGATCCTTTGTATAACAAGAGTGCTCTGCTGTTTTTAGGAACCTGCTACATGCGAGCTTGTCAAAGATCCTCTATTTGACAAGAACTCTGCTGTGTTTTAGTACATTTCTCAAAAGCAGAAGTCAAATATCCTTTATATGAAACAAGAGTGCTGCTGATTTTAGTAATCTACTGATTAAAAAAACAGTCAACATCCTCAATATGGCCGAAAAAAATCAGCCGTTTTTTTTTTGTTTTTGTTTTTTTTTAAATCTGCTGCAAAAACACTAGTCAAAGATCCTCTACATAGCAGGAGCACTCTGCTGTTTTCAGGAATCTACTGCAAAAACCAGAGTCAAAGATTCTCTATAACAGGAGTGCTCTGCTGCTTTTAGGAATCTGCTGCAAAAGCCCTAGTCAAAGAACATCTGTGTGACAAAAAAAATCTGCTGTTTTTAGGAAACCGCTGCAAAAGCAGAAGTCAAAGATCCTCTATATGAAACAAGAGTGCTGCTGATTTGAGTAATCTACTGCTAAAACACCAGTCAAAATCCTCAATATGGCCATAAAAATTTGCAGGGTTTTAAAAAATAATAATTATCTGCTGCAAAAGCACTAGTCAGAGATCCTCTATATAGCAGGAGCACTCTGCTGTTTTCAGGAATATACTGCAAAAGCACTAGTCAAAGAACATCTGTGTGCCGAAAAAAAATCTGCTGTTTTTAGGAAACCGCTGCAAAAGTGATAGTCAAAGATCCTCTGAATGACAAGAGTCATGCTGTTTTTAGGAATCTACCGTCAAAGCAAGTCAAAGATCCTTTGTATAACAAGAGTGCTCTGCTGTTTTTAGGAACCTGCTACATGAGAGCTTGTCAAAGATCCTCTATTTGACCAGAAATCTGCTGTTTTTTAGTACATTTCTGCAAAAGCAGAAGTCAAAGATCCTCTATATGAAACAAGAGTGCTGCTGATTTTAGTAATCTACTGATAAAATACCAGTCAAAATCCTCAATATGGCCAAAGAAATTTGCCGGGTTTTTAAAAAAAAATTATCTGCTGCAAAAGCAGTAGTCAAAGATCCTCTATATAGCAGGAGCACTCTGTTTTTTTCAGGAATCTACTGCAAAAGCACTAATCAAAGATCCTCTATATAGCAGGAGCACTCTACAGTTTTCAGGAGTCTACTGCAAAAGCACTAGTCAAAGAACATCTGTGTGCCGAAAAAAAATCTGCTGTTTTTAGGAAACCGCTGCAAAAGTGATAGTCAAAGATCCTCTGAATGACAAGAGTCATGCTGTTTTTAGGAATCTACCGCCAAAGCAAGTCAAAGATGCTTTGTATAACACGAGTGATCTGCTGTTTTTAGGAACCTGCTACGTGAGAGCTTGTCAAAGATCCTCTATTTGTCAAGAAATCTGCTGTTTTTTAGTACATTTCTGCAAAAGCAGAAGTCAAAGATCCTCTATATGAAACAAGAGTGCTGCTGATTTTAGTAATCTACTGATAAAACACCAGTCAAAATCCTCAATATGGCCCAAAAAATTTGCCGGGTTTTTAAAAAAAAAATTATCTGATGCAAAAGCAGTAGTCAAAGATCCTCTATATAGCAGGAGCACTCTGCTGTTTTCAGGAATCTACTGCAAAAGCACTAGTCAAAGATCCTCTGTATGGCAGGAGCACTCTGCTGTTTTCAGGAATCTACTGCAAAAGCACTAGTCAAAGAACATCTGTGTGCCGAAAAAAAATCTGCTGTTTTTAGGAAACCGCTGCAAAAGTGATAGTCAAAGATCCTCTGAATGACAAGAGTCATGCTGTTTTTAGGAATCTACCGCCAAAGCAAGTCAAAGATGCTTTGTATAACACGAGTGATCTGCTGTTTTTAGGAACCTGCTACGTGAGAGCTTGTCAAAGATCCTCTATTTGTCAAGAAATCTGCTGTTTTTTAGTACATTTCTGCAAAAGCAGAAGTCAAAGATCCTCTATATGAAACAAGAGTGCTGCTGATTTTAGTAATCTACTGATAAAACACCAGTCAAAATCCTCAATATGGCCCAAAAAATTTGCCGGGTTTAAAAAAAAAAAAAAATTATCTGATGCAAAAGCAGTAGTCAAAGATCCTCTATATAGCAGGAGCACTCTGCTGTTTTCAGGAATCTACTGCAAAAGCACTAGTCAAAGAACATCTGTGTGCCGAAAAAAAATCTGCTGTTTTTAGGAAACCGCTGCAAAAGTGATAGTCAAAGATCCTCTGCGGAGAGAGTCATGCTGTTTTTAGGAATCTACCGCCAAAGCAAGTCAAAGATCCTTTGTATAACACGAGTGATCTGCTGTTTTTAGGAACCTGCTACATGAGAGCTTGTCAAAGATCCTCTATTTGACAAGAAATCTGCTGTTTTTTAGTAAATGTCTGCAAAAACAGAAGTCAAAGATCCTCTATATGAAACAAGAGTGCTGCAGATTTTAGTATTCTACTGATAAAATACCAGTCAAAATCCTCAATATGGCCGATTTTTTTTTTTTTTTTTTTTTAATCTGCTGCAAAAGCACTAGTCAAAGATCCTCTATATAGCAGGAGCACTCTGTTGTTTTCAGAAATCTACTGCAAAAGCACTAGTCAAAGAACATCTGTGTGCCGAAAAAAAATATGCTGTTTTTAGGAAGCCGCTGCAAAAGTGATAGTCAAAGATCCTCAACGTGACAAGAACCATGCTGTTTTTTAGGAATCTACCGCCAAAGGAAGTCAAAGATCCTTTGTATAAAAAGAGTGCTCTGCTGTTTTTAGGAACCTGCTACATGAGAGCTTGTCAAAGATCCTCTATTTGACAAGAAATCTGCTGTTTGTTAGTAAATGTCTGCAAAAGCAAAAGTCAAAGATCCTCTATATAAAACAAGAGTGCTGCTGATTTTAGTAATCTACTGATAAAACACCAGTCAAAATCCTCAATATGGCCCAAAAGATTTGCCGGGTTAAAAAAAAAAAAATTATCTGCTGCAAAAGCAGTAGTCAAAGATCCTCTATATAGCAGGAGCACTCTGCTGTTTTCAGGAGTCTACTGCAAAAGCACAGTCAAAGATCCTCTATATAGCAGGAGCACTCTGCTGTTTTCAGGAATATACTGCAAAAGCACTAGTCAAAGATCCTCTATATAGCAAGAGCACTCTGCTTTTTTCAGGAATCTACTGCAAAAGCACTAGTCAAAGAACATCTGTGTGCCGAAAAAAATAGGATATTTTTAGGAAAACACTGCAAAAGTGATAGTCAAAGATCCTCATGCTGTTTTTAGGAATCTACCGCCAAAGCAAGTCAAAGATCCTTTGTATAACACCAGTGATCTGCTGTTTTTAGGAATCTGTTACATGAGAGCTTGTCAAAGATCCTCTATTTGACAAGAAATCTGCTGTTTTTTAGTAAATGTCTGCAAAAACAGAAGTCAAAGATCCTCGATGTGAAACAAGAGTGCTGCAGATTTTAGTATTCTACTGATAAAATACCAGTCAAAATCCTCAATTTGGCCGATTTTTTTTTTTTTTTTTTTAAATCTGCTCTAAAAGCACTAGTCAAAGATCCTCTATATGGCAGGAGCACTCTGCTGTTTTCAGGAATCTACTGCAAAAGCACTAGTCAAAGAACATCTCTGTGTCGAAAAAAAAAATGTTGTTTTTAAGAAACCGCTGCAAAAGTGATAGTCAAAGATCCTCTACGTGACAAGAACCATGCTGTGTTTTAGGAATCTACCGCCAAAGCAAGTCAAAGATCCTTTGTATAACAAGAGTGCTCTGCTGTTTTTAGGAATCTGCTACATGAGCGCTAGCCAAAGATCCTCTTGCTCTATGACAAGAAATCTGCTGTTATTAGTAAACGGCTGCAAAAGCAGAAGTCAAAGATCCTCTATATATAACAAGAGCACTGCTGATTTTAGTAACTGACTGCTAAAACACCAGTCAAAGATCCTTCATATGACCAAAAAACCCAACAATCGTCACACACACATCCCCATGTTCACCCCCTGGGAGTGAACTGTATTAACCTTGTAGATTGTTATAGTAACAACTGAACTGTTCTAAGCTAAAGAGTGGGTGTAGGTATTATTATTATTATTATTATTATTATCATTATAATTATTGAACTTGTGCGGATTTATATTAACATTTAGGATGTCTCCTTTTTTATTATTTTTTTAAACATATTTCAACTTTGTCAGCCCTGGTCACATGACAGAAATGGAACCAGGCCACCGCCCACACTGGTGCCCAAACGACGCTGCTTTTGTGCCGTTGTCGACTCCAAAAGTCCGGGGCTAAATTACAAATTTGAAGCGAGAGGAACGTGGCATTGAAGCGATTATGACGGAGCGAACCTTTATCTTCTCATTCTGATTCCTTCAGAGCAGGATTTATGTCAGCGCCTTGGACTGAAGCCATGGAGAATTGTTTCCCGGCAAAGGGAATCCAAATCTTTTTTTTTATTTAATTTGTTTTGTTCCGCCTTTCCCGACCGTCAGCGAGTTTGCGGAACTCTTTGACCATGCTGGGTGATCTGCCCGGCGGAGGGATTTAGTCAAGAGTGGCGCTCGGAGACGAGGGTAAACAAAGATCCTTTAATTCCGCTCTCTTCATCACTTCTTCTCGCGGATAAAGTTCGCATTGCTGACGATCAATACGCGTCTCGTTTCCGCCTGCGGGGGGCACCAAAAGTCTGGTGTAACAAGTCTTTTATTTTCATACAGCAGTATGGTTTGCTTTCCAGCAAAATATCTCTCGGACTTTCCAGTCCCTCTCTCGGTCTCATGCGTCTGCTCACCAGCAACTCCAACTCCAACAACGTGTCTCTTGCCGGCTGCTGCTAATTAAGGCGACAGGTGATTAGATAACAAGCCCCGGCTGGGCAATCTACTCACCTGCCGCTGGCTTCGAGGCCAGTCCTTACACACCCCGCTCCGCGGCAGGCCCGCAGGCCACGCCCCCTCCACAGTAACATTTGAAAAATAGCTGAATACGATAGCTTTGGGGGCAGCACGGTGGAACAGGGGTTAGTGCATGTGCCTCACAATACGAAGGTATTGAGTAGTCCTGAGTTCAATCCCGGGCTCGGGATCTTTCTGTGTGGAGTTTGCGTGTTCCCCCCGTGACTTGTGGGTTCCCTCCGGGTACTCCGCCTTCCGCCCGAATGCAGCTGAGATAGGCTGCAGCAACCCCCGCGACCCCAAAAGGGACAAGCGGTAGAAAATGGACGGATGATAACTTTGCTATCTAGTTGTTATATCTTGCTTTCTGATTACATTTTGGTCTCATTTGCAATGCAGTTGCACTTCCAGTACATTAGATGGCAGTGCTGCAAAAGGCTATTTATGCATGGTATGTTGTCTCACTAGGAAGTAGCGCTTTCAAGGGAGCTGAATGTGTTATGCTGCGCCCTACGAAGTGTTTATACTGTAAGTATTGTGCTTATTAGACACCGGCTGTTTGATTGTAATATTCATCTCAGACTATGTTTACACTGCAGGCAAAAGTGATTTTTTTCGAAATCTGTTTTTTTTTGTCCAGACTGATTAAACCAGGGGTCCCCAAACCTTTTGACTCGGGGGGGCCACATTGGTTTAAAACAATATTTCTTTATTTTCATGACTATTTACATTGTAGATTGTCACTGAAGGCATCAAAACTATGAATGAACACATGTGGAGTTATGTACTTAACGAAAAAAACGGTGAAATAACTGAAAACATGTTTTATTATCTCGTTTCTTTAAAATAGCCACCCTTTGCTCTGATTACTCTTTTGCACACTCTTGGCATTCTCTCGATGAGCTTCAAGAGGAAGGGTTTTCACTTCACAGGTGTCATAGTTTTGATGCGCAGTGACAATCTACAATGTAAATTGTCATGAAAATAAAGAAACACATTGAAATGAGGTGTGTCCAAACTTTTGGCCTGTACTGTACTGTATATATATATATATATATATATATATATATATATATATATATATATATATATATATATATATATATATATATATATATATATATATATATATATATACCTGTATGTATGTATGCATGTATATATATATATATGTGTGTGTATGTATATATATATATATATATATATATATATATATATATATATATATATACCGTATTTTTCAGAGTATAAGTCACACCGGAGTATAAGTCGCACCTGCCGAACATGCATAATAAAAAAGGGAAAAAAACATGTAAAAGTCGCACTGGAGCCCGGCCAAACTATGAAAAAAACTGCGACTTATAGTCCGAAAAATACGGTATACCGTATATATATATATATATACATATATATATATATGTATATATGTATGTACTTTGTATATGTATATGTGTGTGTATATATATATATATATATATATATGTATATATACAAAGTACATATGTATATATGTATATATACAAAGTACATATATATATATATATATATATATATATATATATATATATACATATACATATATATATATGTATACATATATATATATATATATATATATATATATATATATATATATATATATATATATACATATATATATATATGTATATATATATATATATATATATATATATACATATATATATATATATATATATATATACATATATATATATATATATATATATATATATATATATATATATATATATATATATATATATATATATATATATATGTATATATATATATGTATATTAGGGATGTCCGATAATGGCTTTTTGCCGATATCAACCGATACCTATATCAACCGATATATGCAGTCGTGGAATTAACACATTATTATGCCTAATTTGGAAGATGAAGATAAGGTACTTTTTAAAAAAAGTATTAAAATAAGATAAATATATTAAAAACATTTTCTTGAATAAAAAAGAAAGTAAAACAATATAAAAACAGTTACATAGAAACTAGTAATGAATGAAAATGAGTAAAATTAACTGTTAAAGGTTAGTACTATTAGTAGACCAGCAGCACGCACAATCATGTGTGCTTACGGACTGTATCCCTTGCAGACTGTATTGATATATATTGATATATAATGTAGGAACCAGAATATTAATAACAGAAAGAAACAACCCTTTTGTGTGAATGAGTGTAAATGGGGGAGGGAGGTTTTTTGGGTTGGTGCACTAATTGTAAGTGTATCTTGTGTTTTTTATGTTGATTTAATAAAAAAAAACAACAACAAAAATTATACCGATAATAAAAAAAACCATACCGATAATTTCCGATATTACATTTTAACGCATTTATCTCTAATATATATATATATATATATATATATATATATATATATATATATATATATATATGTATATATATATATATTCCAGAGATTTTTAGGCCTCCACAACCTGTAGAAAGGGTGGTCCCCACAAGTGATGATCAAAAACTTGGTCCCCATTCCAAATGATAACCAGTGTGTGTGTGTGTGTGTGTGTGTGTGTGTGTATGTATAAGTTTTATTTGCCAAGTTGTGCGCGGAAGTGAAAGTCATCCCTCTGCCCCTTACGGCAGGATTAGCACAGCTTACTTCAGAAATGCCCGACGGTTGCTGTTTGCGTGGCGAGGAGGCGAGAATGCAAACATGTTTACACTTGTACTTCCAGGGCACGGCTTTCACTAAGGAGATTCCATTCTGTGTGTGTGTGTGTGTGTGTGTGTGTGTGTGTGTGTGTGTGTGTGTGTGTGTGTGTGTGTGTGTGTGTGTGTGTGTGTGTGTGTACGTGTGTTACAAGTTGTACTTTACTGTAGGGGTGAAAACTTGCCAGGGTGTTCATGAGAAATGTATGAATTGTGTTGCACTACGTGGTAAGATTCAATACGGAAATCATGTTTTTACTTAGACAATAGTAGGGTTGTACTAGTATAGCGGTACTATACTAGTACCGCTATACTAGTGAATCATATTTGGTACTAAACCGCCTCTAAAAAGTACCCGCCCACCCCCATGTCGTCGGGACATTGCTGGTTTTACCAGCAGAGGAGCATGTTCGGCAGTGCACACACACTGAGTACTTAGAAGCAGGCACATTGTGTAGACAGAAAAGGGAGAACGGACACATTTTGGTTTTAAAAACTGACGATAAAGGTAACACTGAAACGCCCTCAGGAAGAGGTGCTTTAAAACATGGCGAGCTAGCTAGTGGCTAAAGTCCACCCGCAGTCGGCAGTGTTGTAGCTACTTCTAAAATCACTAATCCTTGTCTCCATGGCGACGAATAAAGTAAGTTTCTTGCAAGTATCATCCCTGCAGGACGAGGAATACCATAGGAGGATACAATAAGCTCACCGGCGTCACACCTAACATCCACTGTAATGATACCAAGTACAGGAGCGTATCTAGTCGATACTGCCATGATTACATCGATATTTTTTAGCGTCACAAAATCTTCTTTCGTTTTTTAAATGTGTATATTATGTTTATAAACTCAGGAAATACGTCCCCTGGACACATGAGGACTTTGAGTATGACCAATGTATGATCCTGTAACGACTTGGTATCGGATCGATACTCAAATTTGTGGTATCATACAAAACTAATGTAAAGTATCCAAACAACAGAAGAATAAGTGATTATTACATTTTAGCAGAAGTGTAGATAGAACATGTTGAAAGAGAAAGTAAGCAGATAATAAACAAGTAGATTAAAAATTCATTTTCTACCGCTTGTCCTTAATAATGTTGACAAAATAATAGAATGATAAATGACATAATATGTTTCTGCATATGTCAGCAGACTAAATTAGGAGCCTTTGTTTGTTTACTTACTAATAAAAGACAAGTTGTCTTGTATGTTCACTATTTTATTTAAGGACTAAATTGCAATAACAAACATAAGTTTAGTTTTTGTTTAAATAAAGCCGATAATGCCATTTTTTGTGGTACCCTTTATTTAGAAAAGTATCGAAATACATTTTGGTACCGTTACCAAAATATCGGTATGGGGACAACACTAAAGGACAATAACTCTCATTTAATGTTTTACTTGAACTGTTTTTGTTCAAAATCTTGGCAAGAGTTTAATATCAAATGGAGTCATATTTGCACACAGGTGTGATTTGAGCGTACAAAAACCTTGCAGCTAACTAAGGTAAAGACGGAAAATAACGGCGTGATTAATCTGCATTCATACATGATTAATGTTTGGTGATTAATCGCGCGAGTTAAAGCGAAAACGATGACAGCCCTAGTTGTGATGTATTCCAATAATTATCTTTGTCAGCTTGTTAGCATTAGCATCCGCTGGCATGTCGTGTCAGCAGAACAAGGCGGCGTCCTTGTAGCCACACGGCGGTGACCTCAGGACGACCACAACCTTCTCTTTTCTTTTCTTTCTTTTTTTTTTTTTTTTTTTTTTTTTTTTTTTTTTTTTTTTTTTAAGACTCCCGGTACGAAAACTTGACATTTATTATTTTTTTCCTGCTTGACAGTCCTGCAGCGTTGGGTTGACTCCCCCATTAAACTGCTGTCAGCTCACCTTTCACAGGCCCGTCTTGAGGCGCCGTGACAAGCAGAATTCCAATCAAGTCCGACTTTGAAGGCTTTGGCTGCTCTTCGCCGACAGGAAGTGATGCCGCCGCTTCCTCGCCGCCGTTTGCATTTTGACTAGAAGTGACACGTCATGATTATAGAATGATTCTGAATAAGACACAAACTGTTCACTTTGGTACTACACGTATTTATACTTGTAGGCACATATGTATGGGAGGTGGTCCTATTTGGGGTAATTTAGGCCCTTTTGGGGAAGGTGGTCCTATTTGGGGTACTTTAGGACCTCTATGGGAAGGTGGTCCTATTTGGGGTAATTTAGGCCCTTTTGGGGAAGGTGGTCCTATTTGGGGTACTTTAAGGACCTTTATGGGAAGGTGGTCCAATATGGGGTACTTTAAGGAACTTTATGGGAAGGTGGTCCTATTTGGGGTACTCTAGGCCCTTGGGAAGATGGTCCTATTTGGGGTAATTTAGGCCCTTTTGGGGAAGGTGGTCCTATTTGGGGTACTTTAAGGACCTTTATGGGAAGGTGGTCCTATTTGGGGTACTTTAGGAAGGTGGTCCTATTTGGGGTACTTTAAGGACCTTTTGGGGAAGGTGGTCTTATTTGGGGTACTTTAGGACCTTTAGAGTAAGATGGTCCTATTTGGGGTACTTTAGGACCTTTAGGGAAAATGGTCCTATTTGGGGTACTTTGGGATCTTTAGGGGAAGATGGTCCTATTTGGGGTACTTCAGAACCTATTGGTGAAGATGGTCCTATTTGCGGTACTTTAGGACCTTTAGGGGAAGGTGGTCCTATTTGGGGTACTTTAGGACCTTTAGGGGAAGATGGTCCTATTTAGGGTAATTTAGGCCCTTTATGGGAAGGTGGCCCTATTTGGGGTACTGTAGGACCTTTAGAGGAAGGTGGTCCTTTTTGGGGTACTTTAGGACCTTTAGAGGAAGGTGGTCCTATTTGGGGTACTTTAGGACCTTTAGGGGAAGGTGGGCCTATTTGGGGTACTTTAGGACCTTTATGGGAAGGTGGTCCTATTTGGGGTACTTTAGGAAGGTGGTCCTATTTGGGGTACTTTAAGGACCTTTATGGGAAGGTGGTCCTATTTAGGGTACTTTAGGACCTTTAGGGGAAGATGATCCTATTTGGGGTAATTTAGGCCCTTTTGGGGAAGGTGGTCCTATTTGGGGTACTTTAGGACCTTCAGAAGAAGGTGGTCCTATTTGGGGTACTTTAAGGACCTTTATGGGAAGGTGGTCCTATTTAGGGTACTTTAGGACCTTTAGGGGAAGATGATCCTATCTGGGGTAATTTAGGCCCTTTTGGGGAAGGTGGTCCTATTTGGGGTATTTTAGGATCTTTAGGGGAAGGTGGTCCTATTTGGGGTACTTTAGGACCTATTGGTGAAGATGGTCCTATTTGGGGTACTTTACGACCTTTAGGGGAAGGTGGTCCTATTTGGGGTACTTAAGGACCTTTTGGGGAAGGTGGTCCTATTTGGGGTACTTTAGGACCTTTAGGGGAAGATGGTCCTATTTGGGGTACTTTGGGACCTTTAGGGGAAGATGGTCCTATTTGGGGTAATTTAGGCCCTTTTGGGGAAGGTGGTCCTATTTGGGGTACTTTAAGGACCTTTATGGGAAGGTGGTCCTATTTGGGGTACTTTAGGACCTTTAGGGGAAGGTGGCCCTATTTGGGGTACTTTAGGACCTTTAGAGGAAGGTGGTCCTATTTGGGGTACTTTAGGACCTTTAGGGGAAGATGGTCCTATTTGGGGTACTTTTGGACCTTTAGGGGAAGGTGGTCCTATTTGGGGTACTTTAGGACCTTTAGGGGAAGGTGGTCCTATTTGGGGTACTTTAAGGACCTTTATGGGAAGGTGGTCCTATTTGGGGTACTTTAGGCCCTTTAGGGGAAGGTGGTCCGATTTGGGGTACTTTAGGACCGATTGGTAAAGATGGTACTATTTGGGATACTTTAGGACCTTTAGGGGAAAGTGGTCCTATTTGGGGTACTTTAGGACCTATTGGTGAAGATGGTCCTATTTGTGGTATTTTAGGATCTTTATGGGAAGATGGTCCTATTTGGGGTAATTTAGGCCCTTTTGGGGAAGGTTGTCCTATTTGGGGTACTTTAAGGACCTTTATGGGAAGGTGGTCCTATTTGGGGTACTTTAGGATCTTTAGGGGAAGATGGTCCCATTTACGGTACTTTAGGACCATTAGGGGAAGGTGGACCTATTTGGGGTACTTTAAGACCCTTAGGGGAAGGTGGCCCTATTTGGGGTACTTAAGGACCTTTTGGGGAAGGTGGTCCTATTTGGGGTACTTTAGGACCTTTAGGGGAAGATGATCCGATTTGGGATACTTTAGGATCTTTAGGGGTAGATGGTCCTATTTGGGGTACTTTAAGGACATTTATGGGAAGGTGGTCCTATTTGGGGTACTTTCGGCCCTTTAGGGGAAGGTGGTCCGATTTGGGGTACTTTAGGACCTATTGATGGAGATGGTCCTATTTGGGGTACTTTAGGACCTTTAGGGAAAGTGGTCCTATTTGGGGTACTTTAGGACCTATTGGTGAAGATGGTCCTATTTGGAGTGCTTTAGGATCTTTATGGGAAGATGGTCCTATTTGGGGTAATTTAGGCCCCTTTTGGGAAGGTGGTCCTATTTGGGGTACTTTAAGGACCTTTATGGGAAGGTGGTCCTATTTGGGGTACTGTAGGACCTTTAGGGGAAGATGGTCCTATTTGCGGTAATTTAGGCCCTTTTGGGGAAGGTGGTCCTCTTTGGGGTACTTTAAGGACCTTTATGGGAAGGTGGTCCTATTTGGGGTACTTTAAGGACCTTTATGGGAAGGTGGTCCTATTTGGGGTACTTTAGGACCTTTAGGGGAAGATGATCCTATTTGGGGTAATTTAGGCCCTTTTGGGGAAAGTGGTCCTATTTGGGGTACTTTAGGACCTTCAGAAGAAGGTGGTCCTATTTGGGGTATTTTAGGGTCTTTAGGGGAAGGTGGTCCTATTTGGGGTACTTTAGGACCTATTGGTGAAGATGGTCCTATTTGGGGTACTTTACGACCTTTAGGGGAAGGTGGTCCTATTTGGGGTACTTAAGGACCTTTTGGGGAAGGTGGTCCTATTTGGGGTACTTTAGGACCTTTAGGGGAAGGTGGTTCTATTTGGGGTACTTAAGGACCTTTTGGGGAAGGTGGTCCTATTTGGGGTACTTTAGGACCTTTAGGCGAAGATGGTCCTATTTGGGGTACTTTAGGACCTATTGGTGAAGATGGTCCTATTTGCGGTACTTTAGGACCTTTAGGGGAAGGTGGTCCTATTTGGGGTACTTTAGGACCTTTAGAGGAAGATGGTCCTATTTGGGGTACTTTAGGACCTTTAGGGAAGATGGTCCTATTTGGGGTACTTTGGGATCTTTAGGGGAAGATGGTCCTATTTGGGGTACTTTAGGACCTATTGGTGAAAATAGTCCTATTTGGGGTACTTTTGGATCTTTAGGGGAAGATGGTCCTATTTGCGGTACTGTAGGACCTTTAGGGGAAGATGGTCCGATTTGGGGTACTTTAGGACCTTTGTGGGAATATGGTCCTATTTGGGGTACTTTAGTTCCTTTGTGGGAATATGGTCCTATTTGGGGTACTTTTGGACTGATAGGGTAAGATGGTCCTATTTGGGGTACTTTAAAGTTAAGGTCCTATTTGGGGTACTTTAAAGTTAAAGTTAAACTTTAGGATCTTTAGGGGAAGATGGTCCTATTTGGGGTATTTTAGAACCTTTATGGGAAGATGGTCCTATTTGGGGTACTTTTGGACCATTATGGGAAGATGGTCCTATTCGGGGTACTTTTGGACCGTTATGGGAAGATGGTCCTATTCGGTGTACTTTTGGATCCTTATGGGAAGAAGGTCCTAATTGGGGTACTTTTGGACTGTTATGGGAAGATGGTCCTATTTGGGTACCTTTGCACTTTTAGGAGAAGATAGTCCTGTTTGTTGTACTTTTGGACTTTTCGAGAAAAATTTACCTATTTGTTAAAGTTAAAGTTAAAGTACCAATGATTGTCACACACACACTAGGTGTGGCGAAATTATTCTCTGCATTTAACCCATCACCCTTGATCACCCCCTGGGAGGTGAGGGGAGCAGTGGGCAACAGCGGTGGCTGCGCCCGGGAATCATTTTTGGTGATTTAACCCCCAATTCCAACCCTTGATACTGAGTGCCAAGCAGGGAGGTAATGGGTCCCATTTTTATAGTCTTTGGTATGACTCGGCCGGGGTTTGAACCCACAACCTACCGATCTCAGGGCGGACACTCTAACCACTAGGCCACTGAGTAGGACATTTGAGGTATTTTAGGACAATTAGGGGATGATGGTCCTATTTGGGGTACTTTTGGATCTTTAGGTGAATATGGTCCTATATGGGGTACTTAAATGCATTTAGGGGTAGATGGTCTTATTTTGGGTACTTTTGGACAACTTGGGGAGGATAGTTATATTTGTGGTACTTTTGGTCCTTTAGGTGAAGATGGTCCAATTTGTGGTACTTAAGAACCGAAAGATAATCCTATTTGGGGTACTTTAAGACTTTTATGGGAAGCTGGACCTATTTGTGGTACTTTAGGACATTTATGGAAATATGGTCCTATATGTGGTACATATGATTTTTAGGGGAATAACTTATATTTGAGGTATATGTAAGGAGAACTTGTAAACTGTGATTCCTTCTACTCCTTTTTGGACATGAAGTGCAGGAAAACGCAGGAAAAACTATAGTAGCAACTCAAATCGAGATAGTAGAAGGCATGAAACATACAAAAACAAGAACCAACATTAAGTTAGCTACAGTAGCAAGGTGACTTGGAAATATAGTTAGAGCAAATAATAAATAACGGTAGCAATAATCCAACCTTCCTGGAATGGAAGCAGGTCCTATGAATCAGACTAATTGGCGACTGCATCAAGCTGCCTCCTAGCTCCGCCTCCAACCATTAGACAAAACAGGAAAGGCAGGCGGAAACAGAGCGTGACATCATTCAAAATGACAAGTGTTTCTCTACTTCCTAACCATATCTACTATCAAAATATGCAGCAAAATATTGTATTCTCTTTTTTGTTTTTAAACTACTGCAACTAATCGGATGGCAGAGACAAAAAGATCGCAGACGGATAATAGAAATGGAAAATGTAACATTTAGTATCGGAGATAAAATGACGATATTTAATAAGTTAGATGTAATAATTAATAATGAAGATGACAGTACATCAATAGAATGTAGGTCAACATTATACGTACATAAAAAGTACAACCATCTCTACATCAATGATGAAATCATGGGTATGATACAGTATTCTGTACAATTGGTATAAGTATGATTTTATGCATAAGTATGCAGTGTGGAAATGTTCTAGTTTTCCCTTCATTTATTAGTGTTCAACACATGATATTCACTGTAATTATTACTGATTTCCTCAAAAAATTAAAAAGAAGCATTGTTGAAGGACAATATAATTTTCTGAAACTATTGCAATAAAGTAATAAAAATGTGTTTGTACAGTCGATTCTCTATTGACACACTTAACTGGTTTTGAACAGGGTTCATAAATAGGAAAGTGTCTCAATGTCTCCCTTAGAAACAATGTGAACAAAGATGTATGGTTCTTACCTTGACAAAAGTCCATATTTGAGTGAAAGTGTGTACACTTAGAACACAATATAAAGCGCTATACTGTACAGTACTGTGTTGTTACCAGGGATGATGTTCGAAACCGATTCTCCCGGTTGTTCGATAAGAAAATAACCGATTCCATGGAGTCGAATCCCTATTTGAGAACCGGTTCCCGTTATCGAGGCCACTATAGTAAAGAAAAAGAGTTGGTTCTTTATTCGAATCCCTGGGAACGAATCCCAAATGGGCAATGTTATGCCCATTTGATTGTAGACTCTTACTGACACCTTGTGGCGATATGAAAATACTACAATAGTTTGGGCACTTCCGGGTTGACGACGTCAGTTAAGTTCATGAGACGATTGAGAAGTAGACAAGTTGTGTTAGCTCTTACAAGCCTTGGAAAAGATAAGTCTGTAAGTAAACTGTTTAACTTGTTTATGTAACTCAATATTCAGGTGGAAAGTGGTTACATTTGATAGTAAGATGTTTATTGAAAAACGATTTTTGTGCACTGTTTCAATGGATGTTTTGAGGACTTTCCACCATCGAAATAGTTTCAACACTCAGAAGTATTTGTTTGATGATAGTACTGTATATTTGTGTGAAACTAATATTAACATATTGTGTATTAAATCTCAGTATGTTAATTGAATCACATAGCTTATACATTTGTCATTGTGTGTATTTCAGTTTAAAAAAAATAAATAAATAACAGTCCAGTGCAAGACAAAAGTAAAGATAGGAAAAGACAAAGCAAGATCAACAACAATAAAGAGCCTGAATGGATTAATCTGCTTTGGAACGTTATTAGACGTCTTGGATTGTTTGCTCGCTGTCTGCCTGTGTGTGTAGTTAGTATGTTCCAATAGCAGCAGAAGTGCACTTTTTGGAGAGCTGTATTATTTTCAGTTTTGTGCCCAAGGGACTGATTTTATTTAACACTATGTTATTATTTATACACCTATAGTGATCACAGAGACAGGTTGTTTTTGTGTTACTGTATATATTTGTTTTTCTGATAAATCCCACTTAATATACTTTGGGTAACAACAGTCAATATTGATTTATTTTAGTTTTTTCTTATAAAATAAAAGTGAGCTTTTGTTAAACCAAATATTTTGTTTTTTTCCATATACAACAACCTATCTGGATTCAATAAGAGAATCGATAAGGAATCGGTTCGATAAGAGGATTCGATAATGGGCTCGAACTCGATAATTTCTTATCAAACATCATCCCTAGTTGTTACTGTAACTGGTTTAGCAAGATGGGGTACAATAAAGGAAAGACAGAGGCATGAAGTATTTAATATTCTTTCATTGTTGTTCTCATGACGTCAAGACACCTCTTCTCAAACCAATCACACACTTCCAGCTTCACAATAAGAGCGCTACGTGTTAAATCCGACCATAGCAAAATCAAAAATGGGCTTACATTAGGATTGCACACAAACGTGTCGGAGTAAATATGACGACAGAACAACAATCAAATATGCTGACGGTTCAGTAGTTGTTAGTTTGCTAAATGGAGATGAAAGCAGCCATGATTGATGACTTTGTACGCTAGTGTGATGAGTCTTGCTTGCCTCCAGCTCAACTTGTCAAAAACAAAAGACACGCTGATCTACTTTAGGAAGAGACCCCATGTGAACCAGCCAACTGCGATTAAAAACCGGGTCATTGAATGTGTGCACAGGTATAAATACCTTGGGACTATAATTGATGAACAACTGAAATTTGGAAATGTGTAAAAAGGCTCACCAACGTTTGTACTGCCTGAGAAAACTCATTTTAATGTTGACAAAACCACCATCATGTTTTACCGTGCTTTTATAGAATCTGTGGTGTCCTTCTGCCTGGTCTCATGGTTCAGTCACCTGTCACTAAAGGACAAGAATTCCCTCAATTAAATTGTTAAAGGCCTACTGAAATGCGATTTTCTTATTTAAACGGGGATAGCAGGTCCATTCTATGTGTCATACTTGATCATTTTGCGATATTGCCATATTTTTGCCGAAAGGATTTAGTAGAGAACATCGACGAAAAAGTTTGCAACTTTTGGTCGCTGATAAAAAAGCCTTGCCTCTACCGGAAGTAGCAGACGAGTAGCGTGACGTCACAGGTTGTGGAGCTCCTCACATCTGCACATTGTTTACAATCATGGCCACCAGCAGCGAGAGCGATTCGGACCCAGAAAGCGACGATTTCCCCATTAATTTGAGCGAGGATGAAAGATTTGTGGATGAGGAAAGTGAGAGTGAAGGACTAGAGGGCAGTGGGAGCGATTCAGATAGGGAAGATGCTGTGAGAGGCGGGTGGGACCTGATATTCAGCTGGGAATGACTAAAACAGTAAATAAACACTAGACATATATATACTCTATTAGCCACAACACAACCAGGCTTATATTTAATATGCCACAAATTAATCCCGCATAACAAACACCTCCCCCCTCCCGTCCATATAACCCGCCAATACAACTCAAACACCTGCACAACACACTCAATCCCACAGTCCAAAGTACCGTTCACCTCCCCAAAGTTCATACAGCACATATATTTCCCCAAAGTTATGTACGTGACATGCACATAGCGGCACGCACGTACGGGCAAGCGATCAAATGTTTGGAAGCCGCAGCTGCATGCGTACTCACGGTACCGCGTCTGAGCATCTAACTCAAAGTGCTCCTGGTAAGAGTCTCTGTTGTCCCAGTTCTCCACAGGCCAATGGTAAAGCTTGACTGTCATCTTCCGGGAATGTAAACAATGAAACACCGGCTGTGTTTGTGTTGCTGCAGCCGCCCGCAATACACCGCTTCCCACCTACAGCTTTCTTCTTTGCTGTCTCCATTGTTCATTGAACAAATTGCAAATGATTCACCAACACAGATGTCCAGAATATGGTGGAATTTTGCGATGAAAACAGACGACTTAATAGCTGGCCACCATGCTGTCCCAAAATGTCCTCTACAATCCGTGACGTCACATGCCGGCGTCATCATACCGAGACGTTTTCAACAGGATATTTTGCGCAAAATTTAAAATTGCACTTTAGTAAGCTAATTGGCATGTGTTGCAATGTTAAGATTTCATCATTGATATGTAAACTATCAGACTGCGTGGTCGGTAGTAGTGGGTTTCAGTAGACCTTTAAAGTGGCAGGTAAATTAATTGGTGAGTTTCAGCCTCCATCTACATCAGACCTGGGCAAATTAAGGCCCGGGGGCCGCCGGACATTCCCAAATAAATTTTTTAGATCTTTAAGATGGAAACTGTAGCTGCCATTATGATGTGCAGTGATGTTTTCAAATGACCGTAAGTCTTGAACTATACAAAGTATTTCAATGGTTGGAATCTGCACTTTTGCATGATGTACTAGTTACTATGGTCATCTAGTTAGTTACTATGGTCATCAAATTAGTTATTATGGTAATGTAAGTCACAGCAGCTTAGACGAGGCACCAAGCAGTGTGGGTAGGGAGCGTTTCCACAGAGTGTTTCCAGAGTGGCCAGCCTGAAATGCGGGTGTCAGGGACAGACGCGGAAGGAGATTTTTGCAACAAAGTTCTAAAGCTCTGTGATGTATCTGATGTATCAGATTGTAGGTCGTTTTTTTTGTACTCTTTGCGTTCATATTTCGCTGTGTTTGTTGCATTTTTGTTGCGTTTCGCTTGATTGTTAAATATGTCGATCGAGAGGGGGGGTGACGTTCATATGTTGTCAATATTCAGTGTTTTATTGTTCATAGTTAATATTGTAAATCCCACATTCTTTATCTGGGTGTCTCATTCAGTAAAAAAATCCATTCCGTTTTCTAAGGCGGACTGTCATAATGTGTAAAATATGTTTTTAGCATTCAATCAGACATTATTGTGAGGTTTTGTATTAGTGTTCCTAAAAATCAGATATACCGGCCCCCCAGACACATTGTTTTCTCTAAATTTGGCCCCCCTGTGTCAAAATAAATGCCCAGGCCTGATATACAACAACCAGGTAGTGAGGATTCTATAGCTTCCTCCATTTTAACTGATGTATCTCACTATACCTGCAAAGCCCTTTTTAAGCTTCTCCCATCTGGTAATTTATTATATATTTTTAGAGTGTAATTTCTAGTATTTTTAGTGTAATTTATTATATATTTTTAGAGTGTAATTTCTAGTATTTTTAGTGTAATTTATTATATATTTTTAGAGTGTAATTTCTAGTATTTAAGTGTAATTTATTATATTTTTTTAGAGTCTAATTTATAGTATTTTAGAGTGTAATTTATAGTATTTATAGTGTAATTTATTATATATTTTTAGAGTGTAATTTATAGTATTGTTTGTGTAATTTATAATATATTTTTAGAGTGTAATTTGTAGTATTTTTAGTGTAATTTATTATATATTTTTAGAGTGTAATTTCTAGTATTTTTTGTGTAATTTATTATATATTTTTAGAGTGTAATTTATAGTATTTATAGTTTAATTTATTATACATTTTTAGAGTGTAATTTATAGTATTGTTTGTGTAATTCATAATATATTTTTAGAGCGTAATGTATAGTATTTTAGTGTAATTTATTATATATTTTTAGAGTGTAATTTATAGTATTTTTATTGTAATCTGTTATATATATTTTAGAGTAATTAATAGTATTATAGTGTAATATATTATATATTTTTAGAGTGTAATTTATAGTATTTTAGTGTATTTGATTATACTTTTTAGAGTGTAGTGTATAGTATTTTTTGTGTAATTTATAATATATTTTTAGAATGTAATTTATAGTTTTTTTAGTGTAATTTAATATATATTTTTGGAGTGTAATGTATATTATTTTTAGTGTAATGTTTTATATGTTTTTAGAGTGTAATTTATAGTCTTTACAGTGTAATTTATGATATATTTTTAGAGTGTACTTTATAGAATTTTAGTGTAATTGATTATACTTTTTAGAGTGTAATGTATATTATTTTTGTGTAATTTATAATATATTTTAGAGAGTAATCTATAGTATTTTTAGTGTAATTTATTATATATTTTAGAGTAATTTATTATATATTTTTAGTGTAACTTATAGTATTTTTGTGTAATTTAAATAGTTTATAGTGTCATTTATAATATATTTTTAGTGTGTAATTTATTATATATTTTAGAGTGTAATTTATAGTATTTTTAGTGTAATTTATTATATATTTTTAGAGTGTAATTTATATAATTTATAGTGTAATTTATCATATATTTTAGAGAGTAATTTATCGTGTTTTAGTGTAATTTATTATATATTTTAGAGTGTAATGTATAGTATTTTTAGTGTAATTTATTATATATTTTTAGAGTGTAATGTATAGTATTTTTTGTGTAATTTATTATATATATTTTAGAGTGTAATTTATTATATAATTTAGAGTGTAATTTATAGTATTTTTAATGTACTGTATTATATATTTTTAGATTGTAATTTATATAATTTTTAGTGTAATTTATTAAATATTGTTAGAGTGTAATTTATAGTATTTTAGTGTAATTGATTATACTTTTAGAGTGTAATTTATAGTATTTTTTGTGTAATTTATTATATATTTGTAGAATGTATTTTTTTAGTATTTTTTGTGTAATTTACTATATATTTTTTGTGTAATTAATTATACTTTTTAGAGTGTGATTTATAGTATTTTTAGTGTAATTTATAGTATTTATTTGTGTAATTTGTTATATATTTTAGTGTAATTAATTATACTTTTTAGAGTGTAATTTATAGTATTTTTAGTGTAATTTATATTATTTTTAGTATAATTTATTATATATTTTTAGAGTGTATTTTTTTGTATTTATGTGTAATTTATTACATATTTTTAGTGTAATAATTATACTTTTTAGAGTGTAATTTATAGTATTTTTAGTGTAATTTATAGTATTTTAGTATCATTTATTGTATATTTTAGAGTAATTTATTATATATTTTTAGTGTAATTTATAGTATTTTTTGTGTAATTTAAATAATTTATAGTGTAATTTATTATATATTTTTAGAGTGTAATTCATAGTATTTTAGTGTAATTGATTACACTTTTTAAAATGTAATGTATAGTATTTTTTGTGTAATTTATTATATATTTTTAGTGTAATTATATTTTTTAGAGTGTAATTTATAGTATTTTTAGTGTAATTTATAGTATTTTTTGTGTAATTTATTACATATTTTTAGTGTAATTAATTATACTTTTTAGAGTGTAATTTATAGTATTTTTTGTGTAATTTATAGTATTTTTAGTATAATTTATTGTATATTTTTAGAGTGTAATTTTTTGTATTTTTGTGTAATTTATTATATATTTTTAGTGTAATTTTACTTTTCAGAGTGTAATTTATAGTATTTTTTGTGTAATTTATAGTATTTTTTGTGTATTTTATTACATATTTTTAGTGTAATTATACTTTTTAGAGTGTAATTTATTGTATTTTTTGTGTAATTTATAGTATTTTTATTATAATTTATTGTATACTTTTAGAGTGTAATTTTTTGTATTTTTGTGTAATTTATTATATATTTTTAGTGTAATTATACTTTTTAGAGTGTAATTTATAGTATTTCTAGTGTAATGTATTGTATATTTTTAGAGCGTCTTTTATAGTGTAATTGATTGTACTTTCAGTGTAATTTTCCTTGTGCTGTGCTGTAAAAATGTGCAGCTATGTCAGCGTCTTCAGTGTGTGCGTGTCGTGCTGCAGAGAAGAAAATGGCGTGGTCATGTGCTGCCACCGAAGTCTTCTACACAGATTCAGTCATCTTGCGTGCCGCCGCGGTGACGCCAATTAGAAGGCACGCGGTAGCAAAAAGAGCCTTCAGCCATCTTTTCCCTTCCTCTCCTCTGACTGGGCTAAAAGTGAGCAGTTAGGGATAATTGAAAAACTTTTCAATTAATAAACGTGGCCGTCTCTGCCAAATGGAGCGGCGCCGAACGCGCTGGCTCGCTGCTCGCCGCCTCGCAAAAAAACAAGCGGCGTGGAGGAGAGACGCAAGACGATGCACATCAAACACCACATCTGTCCTACTTCCTCGCTCCTCCAAAGCGCCGTCCCGCGGGATGGAGCGACTGTCACTTTTTTAAACCACACCCTTTTGTGTTCCCACCTGATGCTGGGGCCACGCCACGCCGTGTAAAACTGTAGGTTAAAGTCGGCCGTGTGTAACGCTACACCACCATCATTACTTTGGGCTTACAATATTGTTTTTCAGTAGAATGTTCTGAACTCCTGTTTTCATGTACCTGACTTTGAGTCGCAGTAGAGGGGCCCAGACTTTCAGCTCCACTTCTGGGGTTAGAACCTTCTTTTTTTGAAGTCCTGTACCTATGAGGGTCCTATTTAGGGTACTATAGGATCTATTGGTGAAGATGGCCCTATTTACAGTACTATAGGACTTATTGGTGAAGATGGTCCTATTTGGGGTACTATAGGTCCTATTGGTGAAGATGGTCCTATTTACAGTACGGTACTTTAGAACCTTTAGGAGATGATAGTCTTTTCTGGGGTACTTTAGGTACTATTGGTGAAGATGGTCCTATTTGGGGTACTTTAGGACCTATTGGTGAAGATGGTCCTATTTGGTGTACTTTAGGACCTATTGGTGAAGATGGTCCTATTTGGGGTACTATAGGGACTATTGGTAAAGTTGGTTCAACATGGGGTACTTTAGGACCTTTAGGGTAAGATGGTCCTATTTGGTGTACTTTAGGACCTATTGGTGAAGATGGTCCTATTTGGGGTACTATAGGACCTACTGGTGAAGATGGTCCTATTTGGGGTAATTTAGGACCTATTGGTGAAGATGGTCCTATTTGGGGTACTATAGGACCTATTGGTGAAGATGGTCCTATTTACAGTACTATAGGACCTATTGGTGAAGATGGTCCTATTTGGGGTACTTTAGGACCTATTGGTGAAGATGGTCCTATTCGGGGTACTTTAGGACCTATTGGTGAAGATGGTCCTTTTTGGGGTTTCTTTAGGACCTATTGGGAACAATTGTCTTATTTAGGGAACTTTAGGATCTATAGGTGAAGATGGTCCTATTTTGTGTACTTTAGGACCTATTGGTGAATATGGTCCTATTTGTGGTACTATAGGACCTATTGGTGAAATGGTCCTATTTGGGGTACTATATGACCTATTGGTGAAGATGGTCCTATTTGGGGTACTATAGGACCTATTGGTGAAGTTGGTCCTATTTGGGGTACTATAGGACCTATTGGTGAAGATTTCCCATTTACAGTACTGTAGGACCTATTGGTGAAGATGGTCCTATTTGGGTTACTATAGGACCTATTGGTGAAGATGGTCCTATTTGGTGTACTTTAGGACCTATTGGTGAAGATGGTCCTATTTACAGTACTATAGGAACTATTGGTAGAGTTGGTGCTATGTGGGGTACTTTAGGACCTTTAGGTAAGGTGGTCCAATTTGGGGTACTTTAGGACCTTTAGGGGAAGATGGTCCTATTTGGGGTACTTTAGGATCTTTGGGAGAAAATAATCCTATTTGGGCTAATTCAGGACCTTGAGGTAAAGATTGTCCAATTTGGATTTTTAGGACCTTTCGGGGGTTGGCGGTCTTATTTAGGGTACCGTATTTTTCGGAGTATAAGTCGCACCGGCCGAAAATGCATAATAAAGAAGGAAAAAAACATATATAAGTCGCATTTTTGGGGGAAATGTATTTGATAAAAGCCAACACCAAGAATAGACATTTGAAAGGCAATTTAAAATAAATAAAGAATAGTGAACAACAGGCTGAATAAGTGTACGTTATATGAGGCATAAATAAGCAACTGAGAACGTGCCTGGTATGTTAACGTAACATATTATGGTAAGAGTCATTCAAATAACTATAACATATAGAACATGCTATACGTTTACCAAACAATCTGTCACTCCTAATCGCTAAATCCCATGAAATCTTATACGTCTAGTCTCTTACGTGAATGAGTTCAATAATATTATTTGATATTTTACGGTAATGTGTTAATAATTTCACACATAAGTCTCTCTCATACTTGCCAACCTTGAGACCTCCGATTTCGGGAGGTTGGGGGGGCGGGGTCGGGGGGCGTGGTTATGGGCGTGGTTAAGAGGGGTGGAGTATATTTACAGCTAGAATTCACCAAGTCAAGTATTTCATAGATATATATCAGTGTTTCCCACACATTCATTTATTTGTGGCGGCCCGCCACGAAAGAATTATGTCCGCCACAAATGGATTTTTCGGCTTTTGACTCGCTCGACCGCTCATAAAAGCAATGGGACTGTCTGTGAATTTTGCTTGTAGTTACACCTCCGGTGCAGTAGGTGGCATTGTAACTCCGCCAATAGCACCTAATTCACCTGGTGGGCCAGAAGAAGAAGAAGAAGAGGGACGGACGGACGGACGGACGGACGGAATCAAAATACTCGCCGGCTACTTTTCATAATGATGGCGCTTCCTACGTTTCTACCTCAAACGTCCAAAAGCCGCTGAAAGCCTTGATCCAGGATGCCATGGGGAAAAAAACTTAAATGGTGCCTTTAAGGCGACAGTTAGCAGCTTGGTGACTCATAGCCGGCTAGCTAACGCTTGCTAGCGTGGTAGCATTGCTTCATTTTTACAGGTGTTATAGGTAGATATGTTATAGCTGCATCGCTCGCGGCTCGTCATATATTTAACGTTAATTCGCGATTTCACCGAGCGTTTCACTGACGGTTTCGCCTGACGCTGCTTCATTAACACCGCCGCTGTTTGACTCGGTCACCTGTTTTCATACCGACGAGCTAACGTGTCCAGGTTATAACCCTGTTGTCAATAAACACACATGGACTGAAGCTAAATTGTCCACTGTCCACTGCAGCATGTGAATGCAATGAAAAGAATAAAATCTGAGCCAACCAGCTGTTAAAATGTTGTCCAGGTTAATGTTTTGGCCATTAAAGGCCCTTCATTTCAAGATTTCAACTGTGATCGGGCTTTAAACATGTGGCTGACCTGTTCAGATGAGTGTAACTGCTACTGGTCAAATAATGTGAAATAGCATTTAATTTTACATGTATGCAATGCCATTTAAATGTAATTATAGATAATAATAATAATAATAATAATAAATACTGTGTAGTGTTGTAAATAGTCAACGGGAAGGATTCTAGTAAGATATAAGCCATGAGCACTACACAGCCAGAAAAAAACCGAGGCAGGACAAGTACAAATATTGGGGCAAGTAGATTTGAGAAGTCAGGCAAGTAGAAAAAAACCTTAACGTTGAACCCTGCATGTGTTGAGCTGCTGCCGCTTAAGGTTAGACGGCACTGTACATAGAGCGCTTCTGCTCGTTAGTAATACATTCTAATGTTGGATGTTCACTCCTTCACACAGATGAGTATAGAAAAATATTTTCAACGGCCGAAAAGGGCTCGACTTGGAGAGGAGGTAGGCCTACAGTTCGGACCACAGGTGCAACCTGTTCAGCAGCAGCAGGAGGAGGAGGAGGAGGTTGACTGACTGTGGCAGGACACCTCTGCCTCTGTTTCACTTCATGTTGCTGGTAAATAATATGGTTGTAGTAGTAGGCTAAAGTTAAATTATTTAGTATTCACTAATTAAAGGGGCAGAGCTTTGAGAGACATTTTAGCTTTTATATTTTATAAGATATATTTTTTGTAAGAACCACAATTAATAATATATATAATATATTTCAGTGAATCACTAATTGTTCAAACCTGTATATAAATATGTACATAAAATGTTGTAATTATTTTCCAACTCCGCGTTCTTCTTGGTCATCGCCGCTGCCCCCCCCCCCCCCCCCCCCCCCCCACCCCCGCCCCGCCCGCCGACCACACCACCACAAATAGATGCCTGTCCTGTGGGAAACACTGTATATATATATATATATATATATATATATATATATATATATATATATATATATATATATATATATATATAAATAAGAGAAATACTTGAATTTCAGTGTTCATTTATTTACACATATACACACACATAACACTCATCTACTCATTGTTGAGTTAAGGGTTGAATTGTCCATCCTTGTTCTATTCTCTGTCACTATTTTTCTAACCATGCTGAACACCCTCTCTGATGATGCATTCTGCTTCGTCTCCTTGTTGTGTGCGCAGTTGTGCACTGCACTCTCTAAAAGCCCTAGATGTTACTGTCACATATGCATGTACAGTAGATGGCAGTATTGTCCTGTTTAAGAGTGTCACAACATTGCTGTTTACGGCAGACAAACTGCTTTTTGGTAGACGAAAACATGACGCTGTAGTTGTGTGTTGTTGCCGCGCTGCGAGGACGTTAATGAAACTGCCTAACAATAAACCCACATAAGAAACCAAGAACTCACCCTCGATCATTCTACAGTTATAACGTCATTGGGCAGGCACGCTGTTTATATTGTGGGAAAGTGGACGTGAAAACAGGCTGGACTCAGGTCCGCCTGAATTTCGGGAGATTTTCGGGAGTAAATTTGTCCCGGGAGGTTTTCGGGAGAAGCGCTGAATTTCGGCAGTCGCCCGGAAAATCCAGGAGGGTTGGCAAGTATGGTCTCTCCTGAGTATAAGTCGCACCCCCGGCCAAACTATGAAAAAAACTGCGACTTATAGTCCGAAAAATACGGTACTTAAGGACCTGTAGGTGATACATGGTCCTATTTGGGGTACTTTAACGCTCTAATGGGGAAAATTATGTTATTTGAGGTACTTTAGGACTTTTAAGAGAATGGTCCTATTTGGAGTACTTTAGGACCTTTAGAAGGAAGTGGGTCCTATTTTTTTAGGGCATTGAGTGGAAGATGGTCCTATTTTAGGTACAATAGACTCATTAGAGTGAAAGCAGTCCTATTTTTTTTAAGTACTCTTAGGGCAGGGGTCGGCAACCCGCGGCTCTAGAGCCGCATGCGGCTCTTTAGCGCCGCCCGAGTGGCTCTCTGGAGCTTTTTCAAAAATGTATGAAAAATGGAAAAAGTTGAGGGAAAAAAAATTATAATTTTGTTTTAATATGGTTTCTGTGGGAGGACAAACATGACACAAACCTCCCTAATTGTTATAAAGCACACTGTTTGTATTAAACATGCGTCACTGATTCGAGTATTTGGCCAGCGCCGTTTTGTCCTACTAATTTTGGCAGTCCTTGAACTCACCTTAGTTTGTTTACGTGTATATCTTTCTGCGACTTTCTAGGACGTGTTTTATGCCACTTCTTTTTCTGTCTCATGTTGTCCACCAAACTTTTAACGTTGTGCATGAATCCACAAAGGTGAGTTTTGGAGTTTTGTTGATGTTATTGACTTGTGTGGAGTGCTAATCAGACATATTTGGTCACTGCATGACTGCGAGCTAATCGATGCTAACATGCTATTTAGGCTAGCTATATGTACATATTGCTTAATTATGCCTCATTTGTAGCTATATTTGAGGTCATTTAGTTTCCTTTAAGTCATATTAATTCAATTTATATCTCATGACACACTATCTGTATGTAATATGGCTTTTAATTTTTTGCGGCTCCAGACAGATTTGTTTTTGTATTTTTGGTCCAATATGGCTCTTTCAACATTTTGGGTTGCCGACCCCTGTTTTAGGGGAAGATGTTCCTATTTGGGATATTGTGGTCTGTTAGTCCTTCCATTTAACAACAGCTCCAGTTTATGAATGCTCCAAACCCTCCGAGAAACGTGTCTTTCCTTTCCTTGGGAGTTATGCGGACTGGATGCCCGAGCGACCTCAATTTGCTCCTCTGGGTGCGACGGAGTCTCTCGTCCGAGCACGTCAGACCCTCTCTCCTAGCGGGGGTCCACACACCCTATGGAGGAAACTCATTTTGGCCGCTCCCGTCCGCCCATCTTGCTCTGTGGGTCTCACTCTCCCGCCTTCCCTTGAACTCCCCCAGCTGGGATTCCGACCTCACTTCCAAGTCCATAATCCGTGGTTGCGTTTGTGCACCCGTGCTTATTATTGTGTGCTTTAGCTGGCGAACGCAGCTCGGAGTTAATCTGAGGTATGCAAATTTACAGAGCGCTTTGATGCACGCCTCCGCTGCTCTTTTTGATTTCATATTCTCCCATACTGACACTTCTACCTTATTACTATGAATATTACTCGCAGTATTTCTCCGTGTGCGGCTGCTTATTAAACTTAGAAATAAAACAGGTTCTGATTCGCCGGTGTGAGTGGCAAACAAGGTAAACAAGTGGAAATTGGATGGGAAGGTGAGACGGTGGAGGGGATGGGGGTTAGATGCACAGCAGACATTTGTGTCCAAATGGAAAAATAGAAGACAGCAAGAAGGAGCAGACTTTCTCCTTTTGGGAGGTTTCTGTGCAGCCGAGCGTTTATTTGAGATTCCATTTGGAATCACTTTAAACCCCACTTGGTCCAAACTTGTGATTGTGCGCTGTGTCGGGTCAGAACTTTCTGCTCCGGCGCCGACACACACAAGAACCACAACAACAACAATGGCAAAAGGGAACGTTAACGAGTGCACGCATGCTTGTAGGCGACAGCGGCGAGAGCAAGTGGAGGATATTCGTCGGATTACAAAGAGGAATCATCGAAAACTTGGCCGAGCAATTTGAGCGTGTAGCACTGCTCGTCTGCAGCAGGATGAAGCTATTGCGAGCTAATAATCTTGAAATAGTATCTAAATATCGACTGAAACACCTTCCATAATCGACCAGTAGCTCACGGTCGACAAAATGGGCACCCCTGGTCTAGGTACACTTATTAATGAGGAATAAACTATATCTATCTGCGATTAATCAGCTATGGACAATGTGATTAATCGCGTTTGAATATTTGACGGTTTGACGGCCCTAATTTTTTGACTAATTTATTGTATTTTCAGTGTAATTTTTTGTATTTTCCACTGTAATTTGCTGTATTATAGTGTAATTTATTGTATCTTTAGTGTAATTAATTGTATTTTAGTGTAATTATATTTTTGAATGTAATTTATAGTATTTTTACTGTAATTTGTTATATATTTTTAAAGTGTCATTTATAGTATTTTTAGAGTGTAATTTCTTATACTTTTTTGAGTGTAATTGATTGTATTTTTAGTGTAATTTAGTATATATTTTTAGAGTGTAATTTATAGTATTTTTAGTGTAGTTTATTGTATATGTTTTAGTGTAAGTTATAGTATTTTTTGTGTAGTCTATTATATATTTTTAGAGTGTAATTTATAGTATTTATAGTGTAATTTATTATATATTTTTTGTGTAATTTATAGAATTTTTAGTGTAATAAATAGTATTTTTAGCGTTATAATATATTTTTGAGTGTAATTTATAGTATTTTTAGTGTAGTTTATTGTATATGTTTTAGTGTAATTTATAGTATTTTTTGTGTAGTCTATTATATATTTTTAGAGTGTAATTTACAGTATTTATAGTGTAATTTATTATATATTTTGTGTGTAATTTATAGAATTTTTTGTGTAATAAATAGTATTTTTAGTGTTATAATATATTCTTGAGTGTAATTTATAGTATTTTTAGTGTAGTTTATTATATATGTTTTAGTGTAATTCATAGTATTTTTAGTGTAGTCTATTATATATTTTTAGAGTGTAATTTATAGTATTTATAGTGTAATTTATTATATATTTTTTGTCATTTATAGTATTTTTAGTGTAATTTATTATACTTTTTGAGTGTAATTTATAGTATTTTTAGTGTAATGTATTTTATATTTTTTGTGTAATTTATATAATGTTTTGTGTAATTTATATAATGTTTTGTGTAATTAATTGTATTTTTAGTTTAATTATATTTTTGAGTGTAATTTATAGTATTTATAATAGTACAAAAGAAAACAATATTTTATGCATATGTAAATGTATTCACTTACTTCTTTCCTGCACCTAAACTTTAACCCTGCCGGTAATTTTTTCTATAATTTTATTGTAATTTTTTCAGAATGTGTTTGTTCTATTTTTGGCCAAAATAAGACAAACAAAAAAATCTGACGTCGTCTTTATTTTTTTAGTTTTAATGCCATGATTTTAATAGTCCAGCACAGTTTTTGCCCCTGAGGTAAAATGAGTTTGACACACCTGCTCTAAATAAATATTAATTAATGAATTAATATTATCAATGTTACCTTTTGTACTGTTTATATTGTGCGAATAAATAAAATAAAAAAATAAAAAAATTTAGGTGGAGGGGGAGGAGCCATGCTTTACTGTACACCTTGTGCTTGGGCCCGCTGTAAACCCTTTGCTTGCCTAATAGAATTGCTATTGCGACATCCAGTGGACACATCTAGAACAGCAGTTTATTTCTTTAAAAAAATTGTAGCTCATTTTTATACTGGATAAAATAGTTTGAACCCCCTTTGTTGGAGTCTTTAGCCGCAACTTTCTTCTGGCATTGACTCCCTGGTCATTTTTAAGTACTGGAAATGTTCCCACCCTGCCGACTTCAGATTTTTTTTAAAAAGTGGGAACATTTTAGCTAATAGGTGCGTAAAAGTGTTTTTGTTGGGTGCAGGTTGTGATGAAAACAAGGCAGCAGCATTATAGCGAGTGAGCAGGACTGAAACACACGGCCGAGTGGAGCCTTCACAATTAAATAACGGTGAGGTTTTTAATCAGGGTTGATAGTAAAACCGCTGAGTCGTCACATCCCTCGCTGGGAAGTGTTCCTCTCACACCAGGCTGGGCAGCAGCAGGACAGGAGAGAATGATATCGCCGCTTCGGAGTACCTTTCTTTTTTTTTCTTCCTTCTACTGAGGCGTTCAAGGTCCTCCTGTAATTCTTAGGTGTGTATCAGGGGGAGAACAGCAGATAAACCAGCTTCCTATCGAGTCAATCCCAATCCCCCAATCCCTTTAGTGGTCCTATTTGGAGTACTTTAGGACCTATTGGTGAAGACTGTCCTATTTGGGGTACTTTAGGACCTATTGGTGAAGATGGTCCTATTTGGGGTACTATAGGAACTATTGGTAAAGATGGTGCTATGTAGGATACTTTAGGACCTTTAGGGTAAGATGGTCCTATTTGGGGTACTTTAGGACCTTTAGGGGAAGATGGTCCTATTTGGGGTACTTTAGGACCTATTGGTGAAGACGGTGCTATTTGGGGTACTTTAGGACCTATTGGTGAAGATGGTCCTATTTGGGGTATTATAGGAACTATTGGTATAGATGGTTCTATGTGGGGTACTTTAGGATCTTTAGGGTAAGATGGTCTTATTTGAGGTACTTTTGGACCTTTAGGGGAAGATGGTCCTATTTGGGGTACTTTAGGACCTTTAGGGGTAGATGGTCCTATTTGGAGTACTTTAGGACCTTTAGGGGAAGATGGTCCTATTTGGGGTACTTTAGAAACTTTAGGGGAAGATGGTCCTATTTGCAGTACTTTTGGACCTTTAGGGGAAGATGGTCCTATTTGGGGTACTTTAGGACGTTTTTGAAAGTCGTTTTTTTAGATACTGTATAGGGATGTCCGATAATATCGGACGGCCGATATTATCCGCCGATAAATGCTTTAAAAAGTAATATCGGAAATTATCGGTATCGGTTTCAAGATTATCAGTATCGGTCTCAAGATTATCGGTATCGGTTTCCAAAAGTAAAATTTGTGATTTTCTTATACGCCGCTGTGTACACGGACGCAGGAAGATGTACACATAAATTTTTTTTCCATAACTTGAGTTGATTTATTTTGGAAAACCTTGTTACATTGTTTAATGCATCCAGCGGGGCATCACAACAAAATTAGGCATAATAATGTGTTAATTCCACGACTGTATATATCGGTATCGGTTGATAACCGTATCGGTAATTAAGAGTTGGACAATATCGGATATCGGCAAAAAAGCCATTATCGGACATCCCTAATACTGTAGCTTAGGATAAAACGCCATACATAGTTTTTAGAGTTTGTATGTGTGGCCATCTGGTTAGAATCAGCTCAGTCCTCAGGCCCGAGTGTGCACAAATGTGTGTGTTTGAGGTCGCTGACACACTGACCGGTACTTCCTCCCTCTGTCTCCGTCTGTGGCCTGGCGAGATAATGGCGTCGCCTCTGGTTTGGACGCCCGCTCTCGTGCCGGAGTCCCCGGAGAAGGCGATAAGGCGCGCCAGCGCCGCCTCGCATACGATACTGTGTGCAAAGGATTCCTCATGGAGGGATGATAGGATACGACACTGCGTCACGCCGGAGAAGTGAGGAAATAAAAATGTTATTTGAAGACATAAAGTGGTTAGTTTATGCACTGCAACCTGGTCACGGAACATAAAAAGTTATTTGCATACAAAGACAATTGTCACCGCCCGCTGCTTGATTACTGTCAGAGACATTCATGGTAAACAACATAAATCAGCCAAGCATTCAAGACAACAAAACACGTGTACAACAGCCTTCCAAATTAGTTTTTTTTTTTTTTTTTTTTACAAAGAGTCCTCTAAACATGCTATGGCATCACCTTTACACCAGGGCCCATCCTCCAAGGCCATCACCCGGCCACTACAACACATCCACAGCATGGCAATACTTTGTCACATCATGGCTAATTCCTCGAAGTTAGAACTGGAATTTTATGTGCTCAGACTGCTCGCGTAAATTGTTCTGGCAATAGCCTGATTTTGTTAGCCGTGTTAGCGTTAACCCAAAAACCAGTGAAGTTGGCACGTTGTGTAAATTGTAAATAAAAACAAAATACAAGGTTTTGCAAATCTTTTTTAACTTATATTCAATTGAATAGACTGCAAAAGCCGGTATCTGTGATGGTATGGGGGTGTATTAGTGCCCAAGGCATGGGTAACTTACACATCTGTGAAGGCACCATTAATGCTGAAAGGTACATACAGGTTTTGGATTGACATATGTATTTTTCATGGACGCCCCTGCTTATTTCAGCAAGACAATGCCGAGCCACGTGTTTTAACAACGTGGCTTCATAGTAAAAGAATGCGGGTACTAGACTGGCCTGCCTGTAGTCCAGACCTGTCTCCCATTGAAAATGTGTGGCGCATTATGAAGCCTAAAATACCACAACGGACTGTTGAACAACTTAAGCTGTACATCAAGCAAGAATGGGAAAGAATTCCACCTGAAAAGCTTAAAAAATTGGTCTCCTCAGTTCCCAAACGTTTACTGAGTGTTGTTAAAAGGAAAGGCCATGCAACACAGTGGTAAAAATGCCCCTGTGCCAACTTTTTTGCAATTAATTTATAAGTTAATTATTATTTGCACAAAAAAAAATAATGAAGTTTCTCAGTTTGAACATGAAATATCTTGTCTTTGCAGTCTATTTTTGGAAGCTCATCTTGTATTTGACATTGTTTATAGGGTTAGGCGCAATAAGTGTTCAACTTCAGCCTCAACCCTTTCGGTCTGCAACATTTTCAATTTTTGAATGTAAAACTGTTTGTTTATTTTGTTGACCACTGACCGAAGAAACAATAAACTAAACTAAACTAAAATATTCAGATGAATAGAAGTTGAAAATCATTGTATTCTGTTTTTATTTACAAATTACAGTATTTTTCAGACTATAAGTCGCAGTTTTTTTCATAGTTTGGCCATAGTTTGCGACTTATACTCAGGAGTGACTTATGTGTGAAATTATTAACACATTATCAAATAATATTATTTAGCTCATTCACGTAAGAGACTAGATGTATAAGATTTCATGGGATTTAGCGATTAGGAGTGACAGATTGTTTGGTAAACATATAGCATGTTCTATATGTTATAGTTATTTGAATGACTCTTACCATAATATGTTACGTTAACATACCAGGCACGTTCTCAGTTGGTTATTTATGCCTCATATAACGTACACTTATTCAGCCTGTTGTTCACTATTCTTTATTTATTTTAAATTGCCTTTCAAATGTCTATTCTTGGTGTTGGGTTTTATCAAATACATTTCCCCCAAAAGTGCGACTTATATATGTTTTTTCCCTTCTTTATTATGCATTTTTGGCAGGTGCGACTTATACTCCGGTGCGACTTATACTCCGAAAAATACGGTACACAACATGCCAACTTCACTGGTTTTGGGTTTTCTATGTCCTTTTAAAACATACGTCAGCTGGCGGCGTTAATTTTGTGTCATTTTGAGCAAGTTGCAAGCAGTAACGATGTTCAATGTGATTGATATCATTACGGGTGTAACGGTACACAAAAATTTCGGTTTGGTACGTACCTCGGATAAGAGGTCACGGTTCGGTTCATTTTCGGTACAGTAAGAAAACAACAAAATATACATTTTTGGGGTTATTTATTTACCAAATTTGCAAAATCTTCCACCAAAAATATTTTTCTTAGTGGAATATTTGATGTGAAGTACCGTATTTTTTGGACTATAAGGCGCAGTTTTTTTTCATAAATAAATGCGACTTATACTCCAGTGCGACTTATACTCCGAAAAATACGGTACACAACGTGCCAACTTCACTGGTTTTGGGTTTTCTATGTCCTTTTAAAACATACGCCAGCTGGCGGCGTTCATTTTGTGTCATTTTGAGCAAGTTGCAAGCAGTAACGATGTTCAATGTGATTGATATCATTAAGGGTGTAACGGTACACAAAAATGTCGGTTCGGTACGTACCTCGGTTTAGAGGTCACGGTTCGGTTCATTTTCGGTACAGTAAGAAAACAACAAAATATACATTTTTGGGGTTATTTATTTACCAAATTTGCAAAATCTTCCACCAAAAATATTTTTCTTAGTGGAATATTTGATGTGAAGTACCGTATTTTTCGGACTATAAGGCGCAGTTTTTTTTCATAAATAAATGCGACTAAGGCAGCGGACGGGTACCGACAGGCCAAGCGGTGTGCGGCTTCAGCGGTCGCAGAGGCAAAAACTCGGACATGGGAGGAGTTCGGTGAGGCCATGAAAAACGACTTCCGGACGGCTTCGAAGCAATTCTGGACCACCATCCGCCGCCTCAGGAAGAAGCAGTGCACTATCAACACCGTGTATGGTGAGGATGGTGTTCTGCTGACCTCGACTGCGGATGTTGTGGATCGGTGGAGGGAATACTTCGAAGACCTCCTCAATCCCACCAACACGTCTTCCTATGAGGAAGCAGTGCCTGGGGAGTCTGTGGGGGGCTCTCCTATTTCTGGGGCTGAGGTTGCTGAGGTAGTTAAAAAGCTCCTCGGTGGCAAGGCCCCGGGGGTGGATGAGATCCGCCCGGAGTTCCTTAAGGCTCTGTGGGGCTGTCTTGGTTGACAAGACTCTGCAGCATCGCGTGGACATCGGGGGCGGTACCACTGGATTGGCAGACCGGGGTGGTGGTTCCTCTCTTTAAGAAGGGGAACCGGAGGGTGTGTTCTAACTATCGTGGGATCACACTCCTCAGCCTTCCCGGTAAGGTTTATTCAGGTGTACTGGATACAGGATGCCACCCAAACGCCTCCCCAGGGAGGTGTTTAGGGCACGTCCGACCGGTAGGAGGCCGCGGGGAAGACCCAGGACACGTTGGGAAGACTATGTCTCCCGGCTGGCCTGGGAACGCCTCGGGGTCCCACAGGAAGAGCTGGACAAAGTGGCTGGGGAGAGGGAAGTCTGGGCTTCCCTGCTTAGGCTGCTGCCCCCGCGACCCGACCTCGGGTAAGCGGAAGAAGATGGATGGAAATGCGACTTATACTCCAGTGAGACTTATGTGTTTTTTTTCCTTCTTTATTATGCATTTCCAGCAGGTGCGACTTATACTCCGAAAAATGCGGTACACAACGTGCCAACTTCACTGGTTTTGGGTTTTCTATGTCCTTTTAAAACATACGTCAGCTGGCGGCGTTCATTTTGTGTCATTTTGAGCAAGTTGCAAGCAGTAACGATGTTCAATGTGATTGATATCATTAGGGGTGTAACGGTACACAAAAATTTTGGTTCGGTACATACCTCGGTTTAGAGGTCACGGTTCGGTTAATTTTCGGTACAGTAAGAAAACAACAAAATATAAATGTTTGGGGTTATTTATTTACCAAATTTGCAAAATCTTCCACCAAAAATATTTTTCTTAGTGGAATATCTGATGTGAAGTACCGTATTTTTCGGACCATAAGTTGCAGTTTTTTTCATAAATAAATGCGACTTATACTCCAGTGCGACTTATGTGTTTTTTTCCTTCTTTATTGTGCATTTTCGGCAGGTGCGACTTATACTCCGGTGCGACTTATACTCCGAAAAATACGGTAATCGGAACCTTGGATAGGTCAATAATTATGTTTTGAGCAATGACAGTTGGAAAGAAAAAAAAAACAGCTTTGTTTTATTAGTCAACACTTTTTCTAAATTACATTTAACCTTTAGGCTTTTTTTATTTCACTTTTGCTAAAAGATAATACATACTTGCCAACTCTCCCGGATTTCCCGGGAGACTCACGAAATTCAGCGCCTCTCCCGAATACCTCCCGGGACAAAATATCTCCCGAAAATCTCCCGAAAATCAGGCGGACTCAGGTCCATGCGGACCTGAGTCCGCTTTCCCACAATATAAACAGCGTGCCTGCCCAATCACGTTATAACTGTAGAATGATGGAGGGTGAGTTGTTGGTTTCTTATGTGGGTTTATTGTTAGGCAGTTTCAATAACGTCCTCCCAGCGCGGTAACAACACACAACAACAGCAGTCACGTTTTCGTCTACCGTAAAGCAGTTCGTCTGCCGTAAATAGCAATGTTGTGACACTCTTAAACAGGACAATACTGCCATCTAGTGCATTTGATGAAAGCACTTTTGTGCGTGCCACACAGCAATGCATCATCAGAGAGGTTGTTCAGCATGGTTAGAAAAATAGGGACAGAGAATAGAACAAGGATGGACAATTCAACCCTTAACAACTTATATGTGTTTTTTTCCTTCTTTATTATGCATTTTTGGCAGATGCGACTTATACTCCGGCGCGACTTATACTCCGAAAAATACGGTAATCGGAACCTTGGATAGGTCAATAATTCATAATAACATTGATTTTGATTCAATATTATGTTTTGAGCAATGACAGTTTGAAAGAAAAAAAAAACAGCTTTGTTTTATTAGTCAACATTGCAACTTTTTCTAAAGTACATTTAACCTTTAGGCTTTTTTATTTCACTTTTGTTATGTTTTTGTTTATTCAAATAGTATTTTTAGAATGTGCCGTGGGCCTTTAAAACATTAGCTGTGGGCTGCAAATGGCCTCCGGGGCACACTTTTGACACCCCTGCTATAGATAATACATACTTGCCAACTCTCCCGGATTTCCCGGGAGACTCACGAAATTCAGCGCCTCTCCCGAATACCTCCCGGTACAAAATATCTCCCGAAAATCTCCCGAAATTCAGGCGGACTCAGGTCCATGCGGACCTGAGTCCGCTTTCCCACAATATAAACGGCGTCCCTGCCCAATCACGTTATAACTGTAGAATGATGGAGGGTGAGTTGTTGGTTTCTTATGTGGGTTTATTGTTAGGCAGTTTCATTAACGTCCTCCCAGCGCGGTAACAACACACAACAACAGCAGTCACGTTTTCGTCTACCGTAAAGCAGTTCGTCTGTCGTAAACAGCAATGTTGTGACACTCTTAAACAGGACAATACTGCCATCTAGTGCATTTGATGAAAGCACTTTTGTGCGTGCCACACAGCAATGCATCATCAGAGAGGGTGTTCAGCATGGTTAGAAAAATAGTGACAGAGAATAGAACAAGGATGGACAATTCAACCCTTAACTCAACAACTTATGTGTTTTTTTCCTTCTTTATTATGCATTTTTGGCAGATGTGACTTATACCCCGGTGCGACTTATACTCCGAAAAATACGGTAATCGGAACCTTGGATAGGTCAATAATTCATAATAACATTGATTTTGATTCAATATTATAATTTGAGCAATGACAGTTTGAAAGAAAAAAAAAACAGCTTTGTTTTATTAGTCAACATCGCAACTTTTTCTAAATTACATTTCACCTTTAGGCTTTTTTATTTCACTTTTGTTATGTTTTTGTTTATTTTAATAGTATTTTTAGAATGTGCCGTGGGCCTTTAAAACATTAAAGCTGTGAGCCGCAAGACTTTTAAAGCCATTTTGATAGAAGGCTATTATAGCTAATATAGACACTTACATTATGTGTTGTCTTCATTATGACACTTATGTAAGACTTTTAAAGTCATTTTGATAGTAGACTATTATAGCTAATATAGACACTTACATCATGTGTTGTCTTCATTATGACACTTATATAAGACTTTTAAAGTCATTTTGATAGTAGGCTATTATAGCTAATATAGACACATCATGTGTTGTCTTCATTATGACACTTATATAAGACTTTTAAAGTCATTTTGATAGTAAGCTAATATAGACACTTACATCATGTGTTGTCTTCATTATGACACTTATATAAGACTTTTGACACCACTGCTATAGATAATAAAAAATTAAATGTGATAAATCTATGGATAAAAAGCAGAGCCTGGCGACGCATGCACGTTTATCATAACTCTCTCTCTCTCTCTCTGTCTCTGCCCCTCCCTCACCAATGCTGCTGCGCGCACAATTTGTTTTGTTTTTAACCCCTTGTTAACCCTGAACGTACATTGAAAATACACGCAACCCTAACTCAAAATGCTGGACATTTGAGGCATTTAAGAAACTCCGCCCGGACAGCCTCGCAAAAGAGGACATGTCCGGTGAAAAGAGGACGTATGGTCAGTCTATCGTAGCCCGTTTGTTGTGCCTCGGTGTGCATTGTTTACACAACGTGCGGTACGCTACTTAATATGTCCATGTGGAAACTCGTTCGGTACATCTCCGAACCGAAACCCCCGTACCGAAACGGTTCAATACAAATACACGCACCGTTACACCCCTAGATATCATGAATAGCAGTGAGGTTGTGTGACAGATTATCGCGGCTTTATTTATTTATTTAGCGCCAAGTGTTTCGATGCAACCGCGTTAACAAACATATCGCGGGATTAAAAGCTCACGCGTGGTGTGATCATAATGAGGCTGGAGCGGTTTATAGTATCACACTGCAAAAAGTCAGTGTTCAAAAACAAGAAAAAAAAATACAAAAATTAGAGGTATTTTACTTGAACTAAGCAAAATTATCTGCCAATAGAACAAGAAAATTTGGCTTGTCAAGACTTTCCAAAACAAGTAAAATTAGCTAACCTCAATTAACCCAAAAATACCTAAAAATAAGTATATTCTCACTAATAACAAGTGCACTTTTCTTGGTAGAGAAAAAAAATGAGACCTTTTTGCTCAATATGTTGAAAAATATTCTTAAAGGGGAACATTATCACCAGACCTATGTAAGCGTCAATATATACCTTGATGTTGCAGAAAAAACACCATATATTTTTTTAACCGATTTCCGAACTCTAAATGGGTGAATTTTGGCGAATTAAACGCCTTTCTATTATTCGCCCTCGGACACATCGGGAAGCAATCCGCCATTTTCTCAAACACATTACAAACACCGAGTCAAATCAGCTCTGTTATTTTCCGTTTTTTCGACTGTTTTCCGTACCTTTGAGACATCATGCCTCGTCGGTGTGTTGTCGGAGGGTGTAACAACACGAACAGGGACGGATTCAAGTTGCACCAGTGGCCCAAAGATGCGAAAGTGGCAAGAAATTGGACGTTTGTTCCGCACACTTTACCGACGAAAGCTATGCTACGACAGAGATGGCAAGAATGTGTGGATATCCTGCGACACTCAAAGCAGATGCATTTCCAACGATAAAGTCAAAGAAATCTGCTGCCAGAACCCCAGGAAAAGAGAGCAGATGAGGGTATGTCTACAGAATATATTGATTGATGAAAATTGGGCTGTCTGCACTCTCAAAGTGCATGTTGTTGCCAAATGTATTTCATATGCTGTAAACCTAGTTCATAGTTGTTAGTTTCCTTTAATGCCAAACAAACACATACCAATCGTTGGTTAGAAGGCGATCGCCGAATTCGTCCTCGCTTTCTCCCGTGTCGCTGGCTGTTGTGTCGTTTTCGTCGGTTTCGCTTGCATACGGTTCAAACCGATATGGCTCAATAGCTTCAGTTTCTTCTTCAATTTTGTTTTCGCTACCTGCCTCCACACTACAACCATCCGTTTCAATACATGCGTAATCTGTTGAATTGCTTAAGCCGCTGAAATCCGAGTCTGAATCCGAGCTAATGTCGCTATACCTTGCTGTTCTATCCGCCATGTTTGTTTGTGTTGGCTTCACTATGTGACGTCACAGGAAAATGGACGGGTGTATATAACGATGGTTAAAATCAGGCACTTTGAAGCTTTTTTTAGGGATATTGCGTGATGGGTAAAATTTTGAAAAAAAACTTCGAAAAATAAAATAAGCCACTGAGAACTGATTTTTAATGATTTTAACCCTTCTGAAATTGTGATAATGTTCCCCTTTAATTTAAGTAAATGCTAGTGCCATTATCTTGACATAATGATATGCGCTCGGCATCATGATTTTTTTTTTTTCATGCTTTAAGTAAGAAATGATTACTTTAAAAAAGTATTTTTATACTTGTGAGTGTTGATGACACAGCTTTGCAACACTTGATATTCTAGTTTCAAGCATGTTTTACTCAATATAGGTCATAACATCTCAGCAACAAGCTGTAATATCTTACTGAGATCATTTAGGACCAAAACACTTAAAACAAGTAAAACACTCTAACATAAAATCTGCTTAGTGAGAATAATTATCTTATCAGACAGAAAATAAGCAAATATCACCCTTATTTGAGAATCTTAATATTACTTAGATTTCAGTTTTTGCAGTGCACAAATGAGCCGCGGTTGTTGTCGTGTCGCTGCTTTGAGCACATTTAAGCGACGTATTTGATGTTTGTGCAGCATTTTGGGGGGGCCCCCCGCCGGGTTGCTAGACATTAGGAGCCCTCGCAGAGAGGTAAAACAAATAGAGAGCAGCTCGGCTGCTTGTCAGCGTGACGTGACGATCAGGCCCGGTCCAGAAAACGAGGCTATCGATCCTCCGTGTCGGACGCGGCGTGTGTTTTGGTGACGTGGCGCGGCGATAAAAGCTGTAAAAAAAAAAACCTCTGTAACCTCGGATCCATAGAACTGCCAGCTGAGGCGGACGCTGTTCTCTTGTCCTCTTTGGACTGCACACAACCCGGTCTTCTTCTAGTCCATTCTATTCTATTCTATTACTGTTTGCGCCCTGGCTTTCAAAGTTTCATTTCCTGCCCGCCCGCCCCCCCCCCCACACACACACACACACGTGTTATAGGACGCTCATACGTTTCCCCGTCTCCTTTCTTACATTCTGATCGATATGAACAGAACATTTGAAGGCCATTAGCCGCCTGAGCTGTTGGTCAAGATGGAGGAAGTGAAGCGTGTCTTTGCGGAGGAAGAACGTGCTGTTCTAACACCGGCGTGAAGAAGAGGCCATTCATGGAGGAGTGGCAAGTGGATCAATAATCATCGCGCAACTCTCACAATATTTGTTTATGGCTGTTTATACAGTATGTATGTCTATATATATATATATATATATATATATATATATATATATATATATATATATATATATATATATGTGTATGTGTATATATGTATATATATGTATGTCTATATATATATATATATATATATATATATATATATGTATATATATGTATGTCTCTATATACATATATATATATATATATAGACATACATACTGTATACATATATACACTGTATTTAAACATATATATATATATGTATATTAAACATATGTATATTATATTATATTATATAATTAATATTAGATATCCATTATATTAATGTAATATGGTAATGTGGTATATATGAATAGTATATAATATACGTCAATGATCTTTAATTATATGCTGAACCTAACTGTGCGCAGCAATGACTTATATGACCCAATGCAAACAACCTTCCCTGGTCATGGTGCAAAAAAAATAATATATATACATACTGTATATATCCAACCAACACAAAATGTCAACAGACATGGTCACACGTAACCTGCTCACTGAACTATATATATGTATATATATATATATATATATATATATATATATATATATATATATATATATATATATATATATGTATATGTGTGTGTGTGTGTGTGTGTGTGTGTGTGTGTGTGTGTGTGTGTGTGTGTGTGTGTGTGTATATGTGTGTATAAATATATATGTGTGTGTGTGTATATATGTGTGTATATAATCAAGGTTTCTGTGGTTTATCCGTTATAATATACGTTAGGTCAGGAAAAAAACACAAAGGCTATTTCATCCCTACAAGCCTATTTTGCAGGTTTCCCTGCTTTTCAGGGGATTGTCGAGAGCAGGGAAACTGAAATAGCCTCTGTTTTTTTCCTGACCTAATGTGTGTGTGTGTATATATATATATATATATGTATATATATATATATATATATATATATATATATATATATATATATATATATATATATATATATATATACTAGGGCTGCAACAACTAATCGATTAAATCGATTAAAATTGATTAAAATCGATTATAAAAATAGTTGCCGATTAATTTAGTCATCGATTCGTTGGAACTATGCTATGCGCATGTGCGGAGGCTTTAAAAAAAATTTTTTTTTTAAATATTCCTTTATTTATAAACTGCAACATTTACAAACAGCTGAGAAACAATAATCAAAATAAGTACACAAACAGTACAAAGCAGCGCCAGGGCGGCGCTGAGGCTACGTCTCATGAGGCGGAGGTAAGCTAGCCAATGATGTGTCACGTGCAGCTCACGTGACGACGTCGTCTCCTTTGCGGAAACATTCGAAAAATGGCGCAGGAAAACAGTACGGATAGTTCAGCGGAGAAATATCTTGAGGTTATTGCTTCAATGGAGAAAAGTGTACGACCTAAGTCGTCAAAAGTGTGGGAACACTTTACTTTAAAGACTTCAAAGAAGAGCGTTTCCTGCAAAATGGCACGGAAGTACAACATTGCTTCAGGAGCACCTGAAGAGGAAACATGTTGGAGCCATGGATGAAGGGAAAAACTCACAGTACGTAACTTTTTAAGTCCATAGAGGCAACAAGCATTCATGAGTTCAGCTTTTTTGTGAGTAACGTTAACGTTATGCCTTTGTTGCAACGCGGGGCTGATAATGTGTCTCCGGCGCATTTGACTCCGTTTTGAGAGAGAAAACGCACGGTTACCAATTTCGAAATAAACGTAACGGACAGAAATATCTCAGGTTGGTTTCATAATGGATCAATGTAGCCGGGCCCGATAAAGCTATATAAATCTATTTAGATTTGAGTGACGCTTTAGTATAACTAAACGTTATGAAGGTGCTGGAATATTACATGCTATCATTCAGAGGCAGCGTAAAATTAATCCTTTATTATTCACAACAGAAACGTGTACAATATCTGATTCAGTTCTGATCTGACGAGTTACATTTCTGTGTTATTATCAGGGGCGCCGCTAGGGATTTTGGGCCCCATGAAAAGAATCTTTACAGGGCCCCCAACACAGTGTCATTATTTTTTCTGTATTATAATTTCATCATCATTAGGGGCCTCTCTGGGCCCCCCTCCATCATGGGCCCCTAGAATCCGTCTCCTTTACCCCCCCCCTTTTCGGTGCCCCTGGTTATTATTGCTGTATGCTGCACCCCCAATGTCCAGAACATGGTGCCAGTATGCTGTTTTTTCCCCCAATAAAATACTGGAAAATATAGAAATGTAGTTTGTCTCTTTTATCCAATTATTAATCGATTAAGCGTAGTAATAATCGACAGATTAATCGATTATCAAATTAATCGTTAGTTGCAGCCCTAATATATACACACTAGAAATGCGCGGATAGGCAATTATTTCATCCGCAACCGCATCACAAAAGTCGTCAACCATCCGCCATTCACCCGAACCAACATTTTATCAAAACCACACCCGCCCACACCCGCCCGTTGTTATATATCTAATATAGACGATGCAAGGCATTAGTGAGGTTATAAAGCTTTTGCCTGTTAAAGAAAGGAGACTGATCCAATGCAGCAGAGACATTCGTGCCACGCATTAATATATCTTGGCCACGCATTAGTGGCTAAGAGATATTAATGCGTGATAATATTATTTATCATTGTTATAATATTATTGTCATTTCCATTAAGAAAGTGTTGACTATTGTTGCCAATGCCCTCAGATCAGGAGTGCGTTCCTCACACTTTGTGTGCGCAGTTGCAGCAAGCAGAACAATGCTTTTAAGAAGTTAAAAAAATGTTTTAGAAAGACTAGGCCTATATTTTCGTTAGGCAAAAAAAATGTTCTGAATTTATTTCAATGAATATTAACTTGTTAACGTTATAATGCTCAAATAGGGACGAGGGCGGGGTGCACAGTGAAACAGTGAACAATTTCGCGACAAAGATGAACCTTTATTGATTGATCTGCAGCCATGACAAAATATCAGACAATCTCCATTGTCAACGACAGGCAGGAAAATAAAGATAAACACATAGCCTATGTTGTAGGCATAGGCATATAGGCGCATACGTTTTTAAGTTGAAATAAAAAAATAAATAAAAAATGTGCCTCATAAGCCTTAAATTATACAATAACATATGTATGTCATGTCTATTTAAACAAAAATAAATTAAATAAATAATAATAATAAATTACCTGCAACTTATTGGCCAAGGCAAATAGCTGAAGGGGGGAAATCAAACCCATCAGACTGCACTTTATCATCAAACTTGAATTATAATGAAAATAGACGGTCGCGACAAACAAAGCAGGCTAAATAGCCTTACATTGTCGCCAATCGGAGATGCGCTTCACTTGAAAGCGAGGCCAAATAATTATTCACACATAGTAGTATATCTCGAATAGAAAAAAAACACAATAAACAATGCAATTGCCTTAATTCCTTTGCATTGTAGTGCGCCCAAACAACACGTAACCATCAAAATTATTTAGCTGACCGAACTCAATATAGGTTAGACATGGGCTTACTTGGTATAGCCTATAGGTAACGTAGACTAATTCGTTTAACACATCCAACCGTATGTCTACTTACTTTTTTTTTTGTTAGCACTATGCAGGAATAAAATGGCATCTACAGTGCCAGGATTCATGAGAGAGCGCCTGGCCTCTAAAATGCGCCCTGCTGCGCTGAAGGAGCGCTCACTTGCGCCACTTGTTGCTGGGACGCGGTGCCTGATGAATAATTGACTGTTTCAAAGAGTGCTTCGTATGTTGGTAACAACATTTAACTATGTATATATATTTCCGAATTGGTTCAACCGCCAACCGCCCGCATTTATTTAAAATCTATTTTTACCCGCCCGACCCGCGGTTTATCCGCGGACTCCGCGGTTGTGTCCGCAAACCGCGCATCTCTAATACACACATATGTTACTTTACATGCAGTCGGCTTTCGGCCCTCGACCGAATTTGTTGAGCCCAATGCGGCCCCCGAGTCGAAAGGTTTGGACCCCTTTGCTTTAAAGAGTTCTCACTGGACTTTCAGCTCAAAGCCCAGCCCTCTGGTGGACGCGGGTTCAAGGGGGTTCCATAATATTTGCACATAATAAACGTGGTGGTTTTTTTTTTGGTTTTTTTCAAAATATTTGCATACTAATCTATTACTTGGGTGAGGTGACTATACAACATCGGCAAACCGTATGGGACAGGACAACGTGGTATCGGACCGCAGTGATATTAACGCAGCAGTATGTTTATTATCATACTGACGGCTGTACCTCGTGTTCTCAGCAGGTGCTTTGGTGCTGTTTAATGTGCGGATTTGTGTGTGTGTGTGTGTGTGTGTACGCGTGAAGTGACACCTGTTTGTGATGCACGTGGGGTGAAAGGTCGAGGCAGCCATCCGGCCCTGATGCGCTGCCTTGTGGGTAATGGCCTGATGAGTGTGTCTGCTCCATTAGAGAAGACAGATAGTGCGTGTGTGTGTGTGTGTGTGTGTGTGTGTGTGTGTGTGTGTGTGTGTGTGTGTGTGTGTGTGTGTGTGTGTGTGTGTGTGCATGACTATCACAGCGATGCGATGCTGCTGCTGTGTTTTAAATGAGCTCTTTCATGTTCTGCTCTTATTTGCTTCCAATTTTGATTCAGCTCTCACACACTCATATTTCTTCTCTCTTCCTGTCATCTCTCTTTGGCACACACACACACACACACACACACACACACACACACACACACACACACACACACACACACGCACACACACACACACACACATACGCCTGGATCTAAATCAGTGTGTAGTATGTAGGGGGCTACTTTTCTTCTTGACAGAGCGCTAATGGGAATTTCTGTCTCATCAACACAATAGCCCACCTGTTACACACACACACACACACACACACACACACACACACACACACTGGTGTCACCTTCCTGGCCTCAATACTGTACAGCTCCCTCCATGTTATCATCACCCATCATGATATCATTTTGTGTGTGTGTGTGTGTGTGTGTGTGTGTGTGTGTGTGTGTGTGTGTGTGTGTGTGTGTGTGTGTGTGTGTGTGTGTGTGTGTGTGTGTGTGTGTGTGTGTGTGTGTGTCATTACATTTTAAGCAGTAAATTGAGAGTGACAGTGCCACCATGCCAGAGTCCTATATGCTCTCTGCTGGTATCAACAGAACCGGGCTCGGATTGGACTGCCGGCTGTTTTTTGTGATATTTTTGGGTTTTGAAAGCCAGTAGGGTTCTTCATCTCTGCCGGTAGCGTTTTTAAAATCAAGAGATGTCTTGGTTTGTTTTTCCAAAAGTTGAGCAAACCTGGAAGTTGGCATTCGCATTGATGATTTAACCCAGGAGTGCCTCAACTTTTTCCACTGAGGGCCACAGACTGACAAATCAAAGGATGCGGCGGGGCCATTTTGCTCATTTTTACCTTTAAAACCAGTACAATAGATAGATTTTTTTTGGTCGAAATTTCATGTTGTCATGTCTGTGTTGATCATGTTTTTGTTTGGCCATGTACTGTTTGTTTTTTGGACTCACACACCTGTCACCAATCATGTCACTGTTATTTAAGCCTGTCTTTTTCTGTTGGTCGGCCTGGTGACATTATCTGCTGTTACCCTTGTCACTCATGCATTGATTCCATGCCATTGTTCCATGATCATTTCCATGCTTGTTCCAAGTAAGTTTTTGTTTATTCATGTAACGTTTAGCAGTTCTTTTGTTTCATGTCCTTAGTCTACGTTAAGTTGAAGTTTTTGTTTCATAGTCACGTTTGTACCGCGCCTTTAGTTTGTTCTTTTTGTTATAGTAAAAATAAATATGTCCTTACCTTCACGCCATGTCCGCTCCAACTTTTATTGCATCTCGGGAAAACAAACCCGCCATAGTCCATGTCATGACACATGTGAACGACGAAGAGCAAAAGCCGAACTGAAATGCTAACAGTTAGCACGCTGGCCAGGTAGCATCAAGTAACAATAAATATGAGTACAATGAGCAAAAAATAAATAAATAATGTATCATGATTACAATAGCATGCTTACAGTTAGCACAAATGAAGTACCAAAATATATGACACTGAGGTGTATACCGGCTGAATTTACGTTGTGTAATTCGTAAATAAAAACTAAATACAATGATTTGCAAATACTTATATTCAATTGAATAGACTGCAAAGACAAGATATTTAATGTTCCAACTGACAAACTTAATTTTTTTCTTTTCTAATAATCATTAACTTAGAATTTAATGGCAGCAACAAGTTGCAAAAAAGTTGTCACAGGGGCATTTTTACCACTGTGTTACATGGCCTTTCCTTTTAACAACACTCAGTAAACGTTTGGGAACTGAGGAGACACATTTTTTAAGCTTCTCAGGTGGAATTCTTTCCCATTCTTGCTTGATGTACAGCTTAAGTTGTTCAACAGTCCGGGGGTCTCCGTTGTGGTATTTTAGGCTTCATAATGCGCCACACATTTTCAATGGGAGACAGGTCTGGACTACAGGCAGGCCAGTCTAGTACCCGCACTCTTTTACTATGAAGCCGGGCTGTTGTAACACGTGGCTTGGCATTGTCTTGCTGAAATAAGCAGGGGCATCCATGATAATGTTGCTTGCATAACAACATATGTTGCTCCAAAACCTGTATATACCTTTCAGCATTAATGGCGCCTTCACAGATGTGTAAGTTACCCATGTCTTGGGCACTAATACACCCCCATACCATCGCAGATGCTGGCTTTTCAACTTTGCGCCTATAACAATCCGGATGGTTCTTTTCCTCTTTGGTCCGGAGGACACAACGTCCATCCATCCATCCATCCATTTTCTACCGCTTATTCCCTTTTGGGGTCGCGGGGGGCGCTGGAGCCTATCTCAGCTACAATCGGGCGGAAGGCGGGGTACACCCTGGACAAGTCGCCACCTCAGACACAACGTCCACAGTTTCCAAAAACAATTTGAAATGTGGACTCGTCAGACCACAGAACACTTTTCCACTTTGTATCAGTCCATCTTAGATAAGCTCAGGCCCAGCGAAGCCGACAACGTTTCTGGGTGTTGTTGATAAACGGTTTTCGCCTTGCATAGGAGAGTTTTAACTTGCACTTACAGATGTAGCGACCAACTGTAGTTACTGACAGTGGGTTTCTGAAGTGTTCCTGAGCCCATGTGGTGATATCCTTTACACACTGATGTCGCTTGTTGATGCAGTACAGCCTGAGAGATCGAAGGTCACGGGCTTAGCTGCTTACGTGCAGTGATTTCTCCAGATTCTCTGAACCCTTTGATGATATTACGGACCGTAGATGGTGAAATCCCTAAATTCCTTGCAGTAGCTGGTTGAGAAAGGTTTTTCTTAAACTGTTCAACAATTTGCTCACGCATTTGTTGACAAAGTGGTGAACCTCGCCCGATCCTTGTTTGTGAATGACTGAGCATTTCATGGACTCTACTTTTATACCCAATGATGGCACCCACCTGTTCCCAATTTGCCTGTTCACCTGTGGGATGTTCCGAATAAGTGTTTGATGAGCATTCTTCAACTTTATCAGTATTTATTGCCACCTTTCACAACTTCTTTGTCACGTGTTGCTGGCATCAAATTATAAAGTTAATGATTATTTGCAAAAAAAAAAAAAAAGTTTATCAGTTTGAACATCAAATATGTTGTCTTTGTAGCATATTCAACTGAATATGGGTTGAAAATGATTTTACCCATGTCTTGGGCACTAATACACCCCCATACCGTCACAGATGCTGGCCTTTCAACTTTGCGCCTATAACAGTCTGGATGGTTCTTTTCCTCTTTCATTCACAGTTTCCAAAAACAATTTGAAATGTGGACTCGTCAGACCACAGAACACTTTTCCACTTTGCATCAGTCCATCTTGGATGAGCTCGGGCCCAGCGAAGCCGGCAGCGTTTTTGGGTGTTGTTGATAAATGGCTTTGGCTTTGCATTGTAGAGTTTTAACTTGCACTTACAAATGTAGCGACAAACTGTAGTTACTGACAGTGGTTTTCTGAAGTGTTCCTGTGCCTAAGTGGTGATATCCTTTACACACCGATGTCGCTTTTTAATGCAGTACCGCTGTACGTGCAGTGATTTCTACAGATTCTCTGAACATTAATTTCGGGAGGTGGGGTGTGGGGTCGGGGTGGGGCGGGGGCGTGGTTGGGGGCGGGGCTAAGAGGGTAGGAGTATATTTACAGCTAGAATTCACCAAGTCAAGTATTTCTTATATATATATATATATATATATATATATATATATAAGAAATACTTGACTTTCAGTGAATTCTAGCTGTATATATATGTATTTTATTATATATATATATATATATATATATATATATATATAAAAGAAATACTTGCATTTCAGTGTTCATTTATTTACACATATACACACACATAACACTCATCTACTCATTGTTGAGTTAAGGGTTGAATTGTCCATCCTTGTTCTATTCTCTGTCACTATTTTTCTAACCATGCTGAACACCCTTTCGCAGGTACCCAGAAAGGTTTCGAGTACCACCAAAAAAACTGAATCTCTGAAGACAGTATAAAAATCTGTGTTAAAGGTGTACAAATACTGTTTGTATAATAAGCATGTTATTTTTTTACAAATGAGGGTTAAGAGTTCAGCACACAAAAAAAAAAAAGAATGTGGCTTGAGTACAGTTTTTTAATTGAGCTGCTGCATTTTTTGGTTGGGTTGTTTATTTATTTTGAGTAACTTCTATACATTTCTAAAAGGGGAATAATGTAATAGAGTTATTATCTATGTTTGTCTGTTGCCATCTCCTGGTGAATGTTGGCTACTGGGGTTACTTTTTGGTTGGCCAACGATTTACGTGGTGTTGCGCACTTGACGTCACTCAGGTCCGTATGGAGCTGGAGGGGGCGTGGCTTCCAGCTCCGCCTGAATTTCGGGAGATTTTCGGGAGAAAATTTGTCCCGGGAGGTTTTCGGGAGAGGCGCTGAATTTCGGGAGTCTCCCGGAAAATCCGGGAGGGTTGGCAAGTATGACTAATGTTAGCATAATGTAACAAAATAATTGACGCTGAGGTGTATACTTGCAAAATTTGGCCCAAAAGAGCTATCATGCTAATATTAGAATGCTAAAACATGCGCCGCACTTTGTACAATCTTTCATCTGTCTTCAAACCTAACGCTGTCTGACCTTGGTAGTCGTGATGAACAACCCTTGCAAATTGTGTTTGCACAAAAATCAGTCTTGTTCTTGCGAGCGAGACCGCTGCCCCCTACAGATGAGGAGGAAGACAAGAGCGATTAAAAAAAAGAAGACATTTCCATCTCAAGTCGAGTAAAAAGAGGACTGACCCCCGACCCCGAGTGTCGGGATGTTTTATCGTAATGAGCGTCACTCAACTTAATGAGGCTCGTTTGGACGGTCAGAGTTCAACCGGCCGTTTAATCACCTGCCAGGTCGGGTTTGAACTGCTGGATCCTTGCTGTCCATCACTCCTCGTCGCTGCCAAAATTACCACCCCGTGCCTTCTTGCCAAAGATATTAAAGGTCTCATACACACTATTATGGGGTGTTTATATGCTGTAGGTACTAAAGGTCTCCTATTATGTCCAAGTGACGTTTTAATAATGCGCTAACGGTAAGACGTGTATTTTTTATGAGCACCAAAGGTGAGAACAATCTATAATCCTCACTTGTTTGGAAGCCTTCTTCCCCAGGCTTCGCTACACATCCTAAACTAAAGCTCTCCCCTCTGGGTCGCGTTCACATTTAAACAGTTACAGTACCAATTCCCGGTACCTGGGAATTGATAACGGTACCAAGTTTATGTACTTTTGTATGTACTAAAAAATATTAATTATTTTTTATAATAGAATCATATTTTTATTGCATTTTTAAACGAGCTAATTATAGTAACTGCTCTCTTGTTGTCAATTACAGTTGCTCGTCCAAGGCATTAGATGGCAGTAGTGTGAAGTTTATGGTGTGTTGGCTAGTCAGTTCAGTCTTTTGTTGCGCCCTAAAAGATGTTAATACTGTAAGTGTTCATTATTACGTACGAGCTGTTTGATTAAAATTAAATTTTAGTTGTAGTTTTCACTAACAAATTTGACGGTATTGAAATCGCCACGTAAACCCGCTGATCCTAATCAATAGCATGTCAATAGCAAAACCAGTGTATATTAGCATCAGGCTAGCGCATTTTTGAGTCAAGTATTTTGTTGGTATTGAAAATTGCAACATTACCCCGAGGTAGTCTGGCCAAGTCCGCTCTTAGGGTTGAAGTGTGAAGAGCCGGGAACCGGCAACCGGACGTGACGTCACGCGCAACCCAGGTACCATACGGGAATTGGTGCCCGGTAGGGTTGTACGGTATACCGGTACTAATAAAGTATCACGGTATTAATTGGAAACGGCACTATACTAACTTTGAAAAATCCCGGTACTGTTGCTGTTCGGCTCCCATGCAGATTGTAGTGGAGGAGCACAGGGCAGACGTTCCCTTCAGGGTCGATGTTTTCGTCGGGTTAACACACTTCACTTTACCCGTCAATGGGTCTGCTAAGGTCAGAATGACGAGGCCGCCGAGTCGTGACAATCGCTTTATTATTAGTTTTGCAGGACACAATTGGACCCGTTCATCACTCTACTGCGCAGTGCACTTGCTCCCTATCTCTCTCTTTACTCGCCCACTCACTCACTGACGTCACTCAGCCAACATATTGCCATTCTCTTAAACACACATACACTACTCTCATACGTTAACTAGCTCCCCTGTTGTGCACATGTAGATACATAACATGTAGATGCATGACATGTAGATACATAGCATGTAGGTACATAGCATGTAGGTACATAGCATGTAGATACATAACATGTAGATGCATGACATGTAGATACATTACATGTAGGTACATAGCATGTAGGTACATAGCATGTAGATACATAACATGTAGATGCATGACATGTAGATACATTACATGTAGGTACATAGCATGTAGGTACATAGCATCTAGATACATAACATGTAGATACATAACTTGTGGATACATAACATGTAGATACATAATATGTAGATACATGACATGTAGATACATGACATGTAGGTACATAGCATGTAGGTACATAGCATGTAGATACATAACATGTAGATACATAACATGGGGATACATAACATGTGGATACAAAACATGGAGATACTGTACATAATATGTAGATACATGACATGTAGATACCTGACATGTAGGTACATAGCATGTAGGTACATAGCATGTAGATACATAACATGTAGATACATAACATGTAGATACATAACATGTAGATACATAACATGTGGATACATAACATGTAGATACATAACATGTGGATACATAACATGTAGATACATAACATGTGGATACATAACATGTAGATACATGGCATGTATCATATACATAGCATGTGATACATAACATGTAGATACATACCATGTAGATACATAACATGTAAATACATAACATGTAGATACATAACATGTAGATACATAGCAAGTAGATACATAACATGTAGATACATCACATGTAGATACATAACGTGTATACATAACATGTGGATACATAACATGTAGATACATAACATGTGGATACATAACATGTAGATACATAACATATAAATACATACCATGTAGATACATACCATGTAGTTACATAACATGTAGATACATAACAAGTAGATACATCACATGTAGATACATAACGTGTATACATAACATGTAGATACATAACATGTAGATACATAACATGTAGATACATCATATGTAGCTACATAACATGTGTATACATAACATGTAGATACATAACATGTAGTTACATAGCAAGTAGATACATAGCATGTAGATACATCACATGTAAATACATAACATGGAGATACATAACATGTAGATACATAACATGTAGATACATCACATGTAGATACATGACATGTATCATATACATAGGATGTAGATACATAGAATGTAGATACATAACATGTGGATACATAACATGTAGATAGATTGCATGTGGATACATAACATGTAGATACATAACATGTGGATACATTACATGTAGATACATGACATATAGATACATGACATGTAGATACATGACATGTATGATTTACATAGCATGTAGATACATAGCATGTAGATACATAACGTGGATACATAACATGTAGATAGATAGCATGTAGATACATGACATGTGGATACATAACATGTAGATACATAACATGTGGATACATTACATGTGGATACATAACATGTAGATACATGACATGTAGATACATGGCATGTAGATACATGGCATGTAGATACACAACATGTAGATACATGACATATAGATACATGACATGTAGATACATGACATGTATCATATACATAGCATGTAGATACTTAACATGTGGATACATAACATGTAGATAGATAGCATGTAGATACATAACATGTGGATACATAACATGTGGATACACGACATGTAGATACATAGGACCGGAGGGATTCGATTGGTGCCAAAAAAGTACCGGTATAAGTTCCCCACTACACTTGCGAGGGGGTTATGTTCCAGACCACCCAAGGCGCATGCATTTTCCACAAAGTAGTGCTATTATTATTTATTCTTTATAAGCACACATCTTTCACACACATTTACAAACACTACTTCAATCTCAGTGTACCTGACAAAGCACTGAACATCAAAGAGTATGTGAACTTTGGGGTCAGCACTTCTTTACTACTTGATATCCTCCCACCTTGAATCCTACGTGTATCAACCTCCTCCACTTGTTTGCCATCAAACAAAAACCACCAGTAAGAAAACCCCTAACGTGGGATAAATCATCCCTTTTTGCCGGATGTTGTCAGATAAAGCTCCTCGGTCTCACAATGCTTTGTCAACAAACCCTGACTCTACTTTGTAGCACATCTCTTGTCGTCTGTGCCGCAGTCCTTTGGACTACCTTAAAGACACATGTATCGCTGAAAAGCACAGACCTTGTAGTTTCTAAAACTGTGGGAATTGTTTCCTTTAAAATAGTTTCAAAATAGACATTTTTGGCATTAGTCAGCTGTGTATATACTATATGTGTATATACAAAACTCAAAACCAGTGAAGTTGGCACGTTGTGTAAATGGTAAATAAAAACAGAATACAATGATTTGCAAATCCTTTTCAACCTATATTCATTGAATAGACTGCAAAGACAAGATATTTAATGTTCAAACTGAGAAACTTCATTTTTTTTGCAAATAACCATTAACTTTGAATTTAATGGCAGCAACACATAGCAAAAAAGTTGTCACAGGGGCATTTTTTTACCACTGTGTTACAGGCCTTTCCTTTTAACAACACTCAGTAAACATTTAGGAACTGAGGAGACCAATTTCTGAAGCTTCTCATGTGGAATTCTTTCCCATTCTTGCTTGATGTACAGCTTAAGTTGTTCAACAGTCCGGGGGTCTCCGTTGTGGTATTTTAGGCTTCATAATGCACCACACATTTTCAATGGGAGACAGGTCTGGACTACAGGCAGGCTAGTCTAGTACCCGCACTCTTTTACTATGAAGCTGCGCTGTTGTAACACGTGGCTTGGCATTGTCTTGCTGAAATAAGCAGGGGCGTCCATGAAAAAGACCTTGCTTGGATGGCAACATACCTTTCAGCATTAATGGTGCCTTCACAGATGTGTAAGTTACCCATGCCTTGGGCACTAATACACCCCCATACCATCACAGATGCTGGCTTTTCAACTTTGCGCCTATAAAAATCCGGATGGTTCTTTTCCTCTGTGGTCCGGAGGACACGACGTCCACAGTTTCCAAAAACAATTTGAAATGTGGACTCGTCAGACCACAGAACACTTTTCCACTTTGTATCAGTCCATCTTCGATGAGCTCAGGCCCAGCGAAGCCGACAGTGTTTCTGGGTGTTGTTGATAAACGGTTTTCGCCTTGCATGGGAGAGTTTTAACACTTACAGATGTAGCGACCAACTGTAGTTACTGACAGTGGGTTTCTGAAGTGTTTCTGAGCCCATGTGGTGATATTCTTTACACACTGATGTCGCTTGTTGATGCAGTACAGCCTGAGGGATCGAAGGTCACGGGCTGTTGTAACACGTGGCTTGGCATTGTCTTGCTGAAATAAGCAGGGGCATCCATGATAATGTTGCTTGCATAACAACATATGTTGCTCCAAAACCTGTATATACCTTTCAGCATTAATGGCGCCTTCACAGATGTGTAAGTTACCCATGTCTTGGGCACTAATACACCCCCATACCATCACAGATGCTGGCTTTTCAACTTTGCGCCTATAACAATCCGGATGGTTCTTTTCCTCTTTGGTCCGGAGGACACAACGTCCATCCATCCATCCATCCATTTTCTACCGCTTATTCCCTTTTGGGGTCGCGGGGGGCGCTGGAGCCTATCTCAGCTACAATCGGGCGGAAGGCGGGGTACACCCTGGACAAGTCGCCACCTCAGACACAACGTCCACAGTTTCCAAAAACAATTTGAAATGTGGACTCGTCAGACCACAGAACACTTTTCCACTTTGTATCAGTCCATCTTAGATAAGCTCAGGCCCAGCGAAGCCGACAACGTTTCTGGGTGTTGTTGATAAACGGTTTTCGCCTTGCATAGGAGAGTTTTAACTTGCACTTACAGATGTAGCGACCAACTGTAGTTACTGACAGTGGGTTTCTGAAGTGTTCCTGAGCCCATGTGGTGATATCCTTTACACACTGATGTCACTTGTTGATGCAGTACAGCCTGAGAGATCGAAGGTCACGGGCTTAGCTGCTTACGTGCAGTGATTTCTCCAGATTCTCTGAACCCTTTGATGATATTACGGACCGTAGATGGTGAAATCCCTAAATTCCTTGCAGTAGCTGGTTGAGAAAGGTTTTTCTTAAACTGTTCAACAATTTGCTCACGCATTTGTTGACAAAGTGGTGAACCTCGCCCGATCCTTGTTTGTGAATGACTGAGCATTTCATGGACTCTACTTTTATACCCAATGATGGCACCCACCTGTTCCCAATTTGTCTGTTCACCTGTGGGATGTTCCGAATAAGTGTTTGATGAGCATTCTTCAACTTTATCAGTATTTATTGCCACCTTTCACAACTTCTTTGTCACGTGTTGCTGGCATCAAATTATAAAGTTAATGATTATTTGCAAAAAAAAAAAAAAAGTTTATCAGTTTGAACATCAAATATGTTGTCTTTGTAGCATATTCAACTGAATATGGGTTGAAAATGATTTTACCCATGTCTTGGGCACTAATACACCCCCATACCGTCACAGATGCTGGCCTTTCAACTTTGCGCCTATAACAGTCTGGATGGTTCTTTTCCTCTTTCATTCACAGTTTCCAAAAACAATTTGAAATGTGGACTCGTCAGACCACAGAACACTTTTCCACTTTGCATCAGTCCATCTTGGATGAGCTCGGGCCCAGCGAAGCCGGCAGCGTTTTTGGGTGTTGTTGATAAATGGCTAAATGATTATTTGCAAAAAAAAAAAAATGTTTATCAGTTTGAACATCAAATATGTTGTCTTTGCATATTTAACTGAATATGGGTTGAAAATGATTTGCAAATCATTGTATTCCGTTTATATTTACATCTAACACAATTTCCCAACTCATATGGAAATGGGGTTTGTACATTGAATTATTTACATTGTTTACAATCCGGGGGGTGGGATATGGAAGGGGTTGGGTTCAGTCATCAACAATTGAATCATCTGAGAAATGGACATTGTAACAGTGTAGGTCTGACTTGGTAGGATATGTACCGCGAGCAGTGAACTTAGTGAGCTCAGAAAGCATAAGAACAAGTATATACATTTGATTATTTACAATCCGGGGAGGTGGGAGGAGGGTGTTAGTCCAGGGCTGAAGTTGCCTGGAGGTGTTCTTTTAATGAGGTTTTGGACGATAGAGATGCACTTTCTTTTAAACCTGTTGGGAGTGCCTTCCATATTGATGTGGCATAGAAAGAGAATGAGTTAAGACCTTTGTTAGATCGGAATCTGGGTTTGACGTGGTTAGTGGAGCTCCCCCTGGTGTTGTGGTTTTGGCGGTCATTTACGTTATGGAAGTAGTTTGACATGTACTTCGGTATCAGGGAGGTGTAGCGGATTTTATGGACCAGGCTCAGTGCAAGTGCGATACTATACTAGTACCGGTATACCGTACAACCTTCAATCTGAACACAAATATTACACGAGGAACACATTTAGGAGGCCGTACGTAGTTTGCTAGAAATCATCAGAATGCAGGACAGTCATGCATGATCACCACGCAGCCGGGATGACCTTTGACCCCGGCATAATGAGCGCACGCATCCGCACGAGGGTCGCGGTCCGGTGCTGCAGGACTTTGCCAACTCTTTAAGAAACATGTTTTTTGACAGCTCCACTTCCTCCATTATTCCGCGTGTGTTGCTTTGTTGCCCGCCCCGAGCGCGCGGCAAAGACCCGCCGGCTCCCGATCGGGCGGCCGGGCTGCGAAAGGTCGCGGCAAATTACAAGCGGCCATGCAGGGCGCCGGCGTCCCAGGCGATCAGCGCAACATGGGCCGTGTCAGCAAAGACTTGCACCGCCGACCTTTGTGTGTCTGTGTGCGAATGTCAACATATGTGTGTGTGTGTGTGTGTGTGTGTGTGGGTGTGTGTGTGTGTGTGTGTGTGTGTGTGTGTGTGTGTGTGTGTGTGTGTGTGTGTGTGTGTGTGTGTGTGTGTGTGTGTGTGTGTGTGCGCGCGTCAGGCTCTATCTCGTCTCGCCATCCGCTCCTTCGGGTCATTGGCGTTGTGCCCGGGCCTTGCACTTGTAGCGACACAGAGATGATTACTGTTGCTTCCCTGCGTTATTTACATCACTCTACTGTGCTGCGTGTGTGTGTGTGTGTGTGTGTGTGTGTGTGTGTGTGTGTGTGTGTGTGTGTGTGTGTGTGTGTGTGTGTGTGTGTGTGTGTGTGTGTGTGTGTGTGTGTGTTTGTGTGTGTGTGTGTGTGTGTTTGTGTGCGTGTGTGTGTGCACTTTTGGATGGCCTCTTGGGGCTGCAACAGCGGCGCAAAGAGACAGTTTGCTTTTATTTTATCGCTCATTTGACCGTTTTATGTGTTTAGGACCGCCACTGCAATCTCAGGGTCCACGCTGGCTGGGATTTGAGCGTGAGCTCGCTTATCGCCGTGGCAACATTTCGCAGTGTGTGTGTCGGTTGTGGCTCTGGCAAACACAACTGTGCACAATGTGTGCGGTTTATTGCAGCGTGATTTATTTGAGGGCGTCCAAATCACACACGCGGGACACTTTATTAGGCACACCGTCTAATGGGAGGCGCTATTTCAAAATGTCTGTCATGGCGCAGCTCAGGGATGTCCAAACTTGGGCCAGAAATTCGAGGCTGCGGGGGCCACTTTGATTTATTTTGTGCATTAAAGATACACTGCAAAAACTGAAATATAAGTAAGATTAAGTATCTCAAATAAGGGTGATATTTGCTTATTTTCTGTCTGATAAGATAATTCTTCTCACTAAGCAGATTTTATGTTAGAGTGTTTTACTTGTTTTAAGTGTTTTGGTCCTAAATGATCTCAGTAAGATATTACAGATTGTTGCTGAGATTTGATGACCTATATTGAGTAAAACATGCTTGAAACTAGAATATCAAGTGTTGCAAAGCTGTGTTATCAACACTCACAAGTATAAAACTACTTTTTTAAAGTAAAAATGTCTTATTTTAAGCATGAAAAAAAAAAAATCATGACTTTGACACAATTGTGTCTCATAATTAAAACGGATGACAGCCAAATGGACTTTGCTGTTTTATTTTCAATGAAACAATAGAAAATACGTACTCATATAGTAGTACAGTTGGCACAGTACAGTAAACTGACAGTTAATATTTAAACATTTAACATTTCTAACAATTTTGAACAGAAATAGTTCATGCACATTCAGGTAAATTCCTCAAAATTACAATTAAAACAAATTTGTCCGGGGGCCTGGCTGTATATATGCGCACTAATTGACTGAAAGAGCACGCACTTGGCGCGATGATGTCATGTTATCCATGGAAAAATGCATTTTTAGACAATATGATTTGCCTGAGCGGCTAGTAGACCCCGTGAGTAACAAGCGGTTGCCTTGTTACCTTTCCATTAAGAACAACAAACTAGTTTTTAGTTTATTGTTATCGGCCGATAAATGCTTCAAAACGTAATATCGGAAATTATCGATGTCGGTTTCAAAATTATCGGTATCAAAAGGTAAAATGTATGACTTTTTAAAACGCCGCTGTGTACACAACGTAGGGAGAGGTACAGAGCGCCAATAACCCTTAAAGGCACTGCCTTTGCGTGCCGGCCCAGTCACATAATATCTACGGCTTTTCACACACACAAGTGAATGCCACGCATACTTGGTCAACAGCCATACAGGTCACACTGAGGGTGGCCGTATAAACAACTTTAACACTGTTACAAATATGCGCCACACTGTGAACCCACACCGAACAAGAATGACAAGCACATTTCGGGAGAACATCCGCACCCTAACACAACAGAAACACAACAGAACAAATACCCAGAACCCCTTGCAGCACTAACTCTTCCGGGACGCTACAATATACACCCCCCTCAACCCCGCCCACCTCAACCTCCTCATGCTCTCTCAGGGAGAGCATGAGGGAGAGCATGTCCCAAATTCCAAGCTGCTGTTTTGAGGCATGTTAAAAAAAAGAATGCACTTTGTGACTTCAATAATAAATATGGCAGTGCCATGTTGGCATTTTTTTCCATAACTTGAGTTGATTTATTTTGGAAAATCTTGTTACATTGTTTAATGCATCCAGCGGGGCATCACAACAAAATTAGGCATAATAATGTGTTCATTCCACAATGGTTAGCTAATTTTACTTGTTTTGGAAAGTCTTGACAAGCCAAATTTTCTTGTTCTATTGGCAGATAATTTTGCTTAATTCGAATTAAATTAAAAAAAAAAATTTTCTTGTTTTTGAACACTGGCTTTTTGCAGTGTATACAAATGGGAGCCATTACCTCCCTGCTTGGCACTCAGCATCAAGGGTAGGAATTGGGGGTTAAATCACCAAAAATGATTCCCGGGCGCGGCCACCGCTGCTGCTCACTGCTCCCCTCGCCTCCCAGGGGGTGATCAAGGAATGGGTCGAATACAGTGGACAAATTTCACCACACCTAGTGTGTGTGTGTGACAATCATTGGTACTTTAACTTGTAACTTTATTTCAACTATTTTTCTGAAACTACGCATCGAGGCCATGTGTTTTATTCGATTGCTCGATTACTCGAACAAACTAATTAATTACTCCAGCTGCAGCCCTACATGGAAGAAAACAACACTGCAGGGGTCCTCATTTACATTGTGTCAAGGGGAAACATTTTTCTCAGCAAACACTCTTAAGTGTGTTGGGGGGAAAAATATTTCAACATAAAACAAGGCTATTATGATGATATATGATCTGATTATCAAGACCCAACAAACGATTCATGAACTCTAACATTTTAAAAGTAAATGGTCTTGTATACCAGTGTTTTTCTACCTTTTTTGAGGCAAGGCACATTTTTTTCATTAAAAAAATATCCGGACGCACACCACCAGTAGAAAACGTTATAAAATGAAACTCCACCAGGTTGTCGTGCCTTATTTTGAGTTTGTTGGTGTCTTCCTGTGTGTAGTGCTTTAGTTCTTGTCTTGTGCTGTCATTTTGGTGACCCTTCCTGTTTTGTTGGTGTTTTCCTGTAGCAGTTTCATGTCTTCCGCACACCTGGTTTGTGTTAGCAAGCAAGGCTATTTACGTTGTTGCGATCCTTCTTTGTCCCGTACGGATGTACTTTGTGGACGCCGTAAGTTTTTGCTGTCGTCCAGCATTGTGAAGTGAATTAGTGAAGTGAATTATATTTATATAACGCTTTTCTCTAGTGACTCAAAGCGCTTTACATAGTGAAACCCAATATCTAAGTTACATTTAAACCGGTGTGGGTGGCATTGGGAGCAGGTGGGTAAAGTGTCTTGCCCAAGGACACAACAGCAGTGACTAGGATGGCGGAAGCGGGGATCGAACCTGCAACCCTCAAGTTGCTGGCACGGTCGCTCTATCAACCGAGCTATACCGCCCCAAACATTCTGTCTCTGTTTACTTTGTAGCCAGTTCAGTTTGACTTTCGTTTTGCATAGCCTTTTCCTTTCCCTTTCGTCTCATTTTGGGTTGAAGCATTACATACCTTTTTACCTGCATGCTGTGCTCTGCATATTGGGATCACAGCAAACCATCCTCGTCTCACCCGACACATGCCGACTCTTACAAAGCAATGAACTACCTGCTGCCACCTACTGACGTGGAGTATTACGTGGTTACCCTGCCGAGTTTTACACAGCACAGACACTAAGCAACGGCACATTATTGGAAGATTCAAATTATTGAATTGCGAAAAATCTTTTTGGGATAAATTAGGTGAAGTTGCATAATTTCCCACGGCACACCAGGCAATATCACAGTGGTTGAAAAACACTGTTGTAGACTACAAAACTGCTCAGATAATGTAAAAAGCAAATGTGGTCCAGAAGATGTTTTAGATCCGTGCAATATTTCAAACTAAAAAGGATTTGTGTGTACCAAAAACAAACAAATGTGAAACAAAAATGCATATCATATAATAAAGATGTTAATCTATGGAATAATTTAGAATTAGAAATTGAAAACATAACACACCAAATCATTTGAATCACCAAAAATTATTCCCGGGCGCGGCCACAGGTGCTGCTCACTGCTCCCGCCCCCTCCCAGGGGGTGATCGAGGGTGATGGGTCAAATGCAGAGAATAATTTCGCCACACCTAGTGTGTGTGTGACAATCATTGGTACTTTCACTTTTTTAATTTTGTCTTTAGAATGTGTCGCCTTGGGCGCCCTTTGTGTAGATGAAAAGTCAGCTGGAGTGTGATTTTTAGGAGCTGATTTCTGCTAATCATCATAAATTAAAAAAAATTCCACTCCAAGAGTGAAGGTTGTCACGTTGCGATCCCTACCTGCAATTCCGTCCACGACCACTAAAGTTAAAAGTACCAATGATAGTCACACACACACACACTAGGTGTGGCGAAATTTGTCCTCTGCATTTGACCCATCATCCTTGATCACCCCCTGCGAGGTGAGGGGAGCAGTGAGCAGCAGCGGTGGTCGCGCCCGAGAATAATTTTTGGTGATTTAACCCCCAATTCCAACCCTTGATGCTGAGTGCCAAGCAGGGGGGTAATGGCTCCCATTTTTATAGTGTTTGGTATGACTCGGCCGGGGTTTGAACTCACGACCTATCGATCTCAGGGCGGACACTCTAACCACTAAGAAGGAAGGAAAACGGCTGGCCGCCATGCATCAGACGTGTGAAGTGGCGACGCGGTCCTCCTCCGTCAGTGTCGTGCGCCGCCGCCGCGCTGACTTGGTGCTAAAAAGTGTGCGAGTGAAAGAAATGACAGAATGAGGGCAAAATAGCGCGTGATTTGTGGTCATGTTGCACGCAGGCAGCCGCCAGGCGTAAACACGCAGCTGATTCATGTTGCTGATGTAAATTTCATGCAAAGGCCGCGTCGACCGCGACAAGGGGGGCGGCGGGGGGGGGGGCACCATCGCATGCACGTGTGCGGCGCGGGCGACAGATGGCGACACCGCCGCCACCGCACGAGATGCTGGTTTTAATACATCACATTAGCATACTTGCCAACCTTGAGACCTCCAATTTCGGGAGGTGGGGGGTGGGTGCGGGGGGCGTGGTTGGGGCGGGGGCGTGGTTGGGGGCGTGGTTAAGAGGGGAGGAGTATATTTACAGCTAGAATTCACCAAGTCAAGTATTTCATATATATATATATATATATATATATATATATATATATATAAGAAATAATTGACTTTCAGTGAATTCTAGCTATATGTATAAAATTTCAGTGTTCATTTATTTACACATATACACACGCATAACACTCATCTACTCATGGTTGAGTTAAGGGTTGAATTGTCCATCCTTGTTCTATTCTCTGTCACTATCTTTCTAACCATGCTGAACACCCTCTCTGATGATGCATTGCTGTGTGGCACGCACAAAAGTGTTTTCATCAAATGCACTAGATGGCAGTATTGTCCTGTTTAAGAGTGTCACAACATTGCTGTTTACGGCAGACGGACTGCTTTACTGTAGACGTTCTTTATATTGTGGGAAAGCGGACTCAGGTCCGCATGGAGCTGGAGGGGGCGTGGCCTCCAGCTCCGCCTGAATTTCGGGAGATTTTCGGGAGAAAATTTGTCCCGGGAGGTTTTCGGGAGAGGCGCTGAATTTCGGGAGTCTCCCGGAAAATCCGGGAGGGTTAGCAAGTATGCACATTAGAGATGTCCGATACTATCGGACTGCCGATATTATCGGCCGATAAATGCTTTAAAAATGTAATATCGGAAATTATCGGTATCGGTTTCAAAAAGTAAAATGTATGACTTTTTAAAACGCCGCCTTGTACATGGACGTAGGGAGAAGTACAGAGCGCCAATAAACCTTAAAGGCACATAATATCTACGGCTTTTCACACACACAAGTGAATGCAACGCATACTTGGTCAATAGCCATACAGGTCACACTGAGGGTGGCCATATAAACAACTTTAACACTGTTACAAATATGCGCCACACTGTGAACCTGTCATGTCTGGATCATGTTTTGTTTAAGTTATGTTCTGTTTGGGTTTTGGACTCTTTTTAGTTCCTGCCTGTCTTGTTTCCATGGTTACCCATTAGTTTCACCTGTTCCACGTTTGGACTCACACACCTGTCACCCATCATGTCACTTATTTAAAGCCTGTCTTTTTCTGTTGGTCGGCCTGGCGACATTCACTCTGTTTACCTCTGCGCACTTCATGCCATGATTACTCCTGTTACCCATGCTATCACAGTTGATGCTTCATGCCATGTCAAGTAAGTTTTTTTTCTATTTATGCCACAGTTAGCGACTTTTGTTCATGTCCATAGTTTTTTGCCCACGTGCAAGTATTTGTTCCATTAGTCAAGTTTGTACTTCCGCCTTGAGCGCACTTTTTGTTCCTTTGTTAGTGTAAAATAAATGATGTCATTACCTTCACGCCATGCCACATCCAGCTTTACTTGCATCTCGGGAAAACAAACACACCATAGTCCACGTCGTGACAGGTGAAACTAATGGGTGACCATGGAAACAAGACAAGGAAGTGAAAAGGCAGGAACTAAAAAGAGTCCAAAACCCAAACAGAACATAACTTAAACAAAACACGATCCAGACATGACAGAACCCACACCAAACAAGAATGACAAACCCATTTCGGGAGAACATCCGCACCGTAACACAGAACAAATACCCAGAACCCCTTGCAGCACTAACTCTTCCGGGACGCTACAATATACCCCACCCCCCCCCCCCCCCCCCCCACCTGGGAGAGCATGTCCCAAATTCCAAGCTGCTGTTTTGAGGCATGTTAAAAAAAAGAATGCACTTTGTGACTTCAATAATAAATATGGCAGTGCCATGTTGGCACTATTTTCCATAACTTAAGTTGATTTATTTTGGAAAACCTTGTTACATTGTTTAATGCATCCAGTGGGGCATCACAACAAAATTAGGCATAATAATGTGTTAATTCCACGACTGTATATATCGGTATCGGTTGATATCGGAATCGGTAATTAAGAGTTGGACAATATCGGAATATCGGCAAAAAAGCCATTATCGGACATCACCACATCACATATTTTTTTATTATTAAGTACGTTTTTTTGTTAGTAGTAGTCCGTTCCAAAACAATTAGTCATGTCATTGTAAATAATCCGTTCCAGACACTAGTGAAGTGAAGTGAATTACATTTATATAGCGCTTTTTCTTAAGTGACTCAAAGCGCTTTACATAGTGAAACCCAATATCTAAGTTACATTTAAACCGGTGTGGGTGGCACTGGGAGCAGGTTGGTAAAGTGTCTTGCCCAAGGACACAACGGCAGTGACTAGGATGGCGAAAGCGGGGATCGAACCTGCAACCCTCAAGTTGCTGGCACGGCCCCTCTACCAACCGAGCTATACCGTCCCACACTAAGGGTGTGAATTGTTGGGGAACTAACGATTCGATCCAATTCCGATTCCCAGAGGTGGGTAGTAACGCGCTACATTTACTCCGTTACATCTACTTGAGTAACTTTTGGGATAAATTGTACTTCTAAGAGTAGTTTTAATGCAACATACTTTTACTTTTACTTGAGTATATTTATAGAGAAGAAACGCTACTTTTACTCCGCTACTTTTATCTACATTCAGCTCGCTACTCGCTACTAATTTTTATCGATCTGTTAATGCACGCTTTGTTTGTTTTGGTCTGTCAGACAGACCTTCAAAGTGCCTGCCTTACTGGTGACGTTTCACTTCGTTCCACCAATCAGATGCAGTCACTGGTGACGTTGGACCAATCAAACAGAGCCAGGGGTCACATGACCTGACTTAAACAAGTTGAAAAACGTATTCGGGTGTTACCATTTAGTGGTCAATCGTACGGAATATGTACTGTACTGTGCAATCTACTAATAAAAGTTCCAATCAATCAATCAAAAGTGTGAAGGAAAAAAGACCATTTTTTATTTTAACCGTACATCCCGTTAAAAGCCTAAAGACTGACTGCACAGTTCCTGTCTTCACAATAAAAGTGCCGCTCCATCGCGCCTGCGCTTTCAAAATAAGAGTCTCCGAAAGCCAGTGCAAACAAGCTAGCAAGCTAGCAAGCTACGGAGTTTGCAGCCAATGTATTTCTTGTAAAGTGTATAAAAACGAATATAGAAGCTGGACAAATAAGAAGCCAAAAACCAACCACTTTCATGTGGTATTAGACAGAAAGGAGGAACTTTTTTCCTCCTCCATTTGAAAACGTGGACGTTATCATCACTACTGTCTGATTACAATCAATGCAAGTCATCAGAATCAGGTAATACACCAACTTATATTCTTGTTTTCATGAAAGAAAGGAATATATATGTGTTAAACATGCATGTATATTCATTAAAACACCTTTAACATGTAAACAAAAACGGCAAAATAAATAAATATAAATTATATACTGTATATATCAATGTATGTATACATATATATATATATATATATATATATATATATATATATATATATATGTGTGTGTGTGTGTATATGATACTCATCAGTTACTCAGTACTTGAGTAGTTTTTTCACAACATACTTTTTACTTTTACTCAAGTAAATATTTGGGTGACTACTCCTTACTTTTACTTGAGTAATAAATCTCTAAAGTAACAGTACTCTTACTTGAGTACAATTTCTGGCTACTCTACCCACCTCTGCCGATTCCTGAGGTGACGATTCGATTCAGAATCGATTCTCTCTGAAACACGATTCTCGGTTATTTTTTATTATTATTTGGTATAATAATGAAAATGAAACAGGGTTCGTACACCTTTTCCACGGACAAATTTTAAGAACTTTTTTTAAGGACTTTCAAGATCAATTTTCCAGTTTTCCGAGTACCCTTCAAAAGGCGAATCAATCCATCGCCTTGTTGTTTGAGGTCAATCTGCTAAAACCTAAGCCTAACATTGAAGCAGCGGTTACCATGAACTGAATGGGGCATAGAAAATGAAGCAGTGTGACTATTCAATGTCACTGGTGTTTGCAAACGTGTCTCCATTTGTGTTGTTTTTCACATTTCTTCTTCTTTTTCTTACTTACAGCACTCAATGACATCGAACCGCACGGATTGACTCGCACCGTATTCGTGCTTGTAAACTGCATAATGAGATATAAATACACGCACCCTCAAAATGTCAATTTCACTCATTTATTAACAATACTGTTCCACATTAATATAAGGGTAATAAATGAAAGGGAAATATTTAGTTTGTTTCGCAACACCTCAGTCACCTTTCATTAAGCATATCTAGCCTTATTAACTGTGGCTATGATAAACAAATTAACAAAAAGACAAAAGTTAACTTTTTTGGCTTTCACTGAGGTAGCCAGACTAGTTAAGTAGACAACGAAATTCATACAGCAAGAAATGCATACAACTATGTTGTGTAAAAACTACAAAATCATTCATATTAACTCAGCTCTAAGTTGGGAAAAAGGTTACCAATTAAACATTACATGACCTTCACAAGTCCAATAATGTAACCATTTTGATGATTTTGATGTAACTTGTTTGCTTTAACTGAGGTAGTCAGACAAGTTAAGTCAGTGGTTCTTAACCTTGTTGGAGGTACCGAACCCCACCAGTTTCATATGCGCATTCACCGAACCCTTCTTTAGTGAAAAATAAAATGTTTTATTTTTTCCAAATTCAAGACAAAGTTATATGTTTTTGGTAACACTTTAGTATGGGGAACATATTCTAAGTAACAAAGACTTAATTTAGTGTTATTTGGACACAAGGGGAACATATTCTAAGTAATAAAGACTTAATTTAGAGTTATTTGGTTAGGGCCAGGGTTAGAGGGTTAGGGTAATAATAAGGCCATGCCGAATAAGGCATTAATAAGTACTTAATAATGACTAGTTAAGAGCCAATATGTTACTAATTTGCATGTTAATAAGCAACTAATTAATGGTGAATATGTTCCCCATACTATAGTGTTACCATGTTTTTTTACTGGTGCATACAATGAACCGTGCATGAACATCACATCTCTCGTTTATGTTTTACTTGGTAAACACTTGAACGCAACATTTTTACTATTGATGTACTTAATAGACATTCGAACGCAACAATCTCGTTAATGTTTTACTTGGTAAACACTTGAACACAACATTCTTACTTTTAATGTACTTAGTAGACATTTGAATGCAACACTATTATTTTACTTGGTAAACACTTGAACACACCATCCTTACTATTGATGTACTTAATAGACATATGCACGCAACACTCCCACTATTATTTTACATGGTAAACACTTGAACACAACATTCTTACTATTGATGTACTTAATAGACATTTGAACGCAACACTCCTGTTTGTTTTACTTAGTAAACACTTGAACACAACACTCTTACTATTGATGTACTTAATAGACATTTGAACGCAACACTCCTATTTATGTTTTACTTAGTAAACACTTGAACACAACATTCTTACTATTGATGTACTTAATAGACATTTGAACGCAACACTCTTGTTTATGTTTTACTTGGTAAACACTTGAACACAACATTCTTACTATTGATGTACTTAGTAGACATTTGAACGCAACAATCTCGTTAATGTTTTACTTGGTAAACACTTGAACGCAACATTCTTACTATTGATCTACTTAGCAGACATTTGAATGCAACACTCTCGTTAATGTTTTACTTGGTAAACACTTGAACACAACATTCTTACTTTTAATGTACTTAGTAGACATTTGAATGCAACACTATTGTTTTACTTGGTAAACACTTGAACACACCATCCTTACTGTTGATGTACCTAATAGACATATGCACGCAACACTCCCACTATTATTTTACATGGTAAACACTTGAACACAACATTCTTACTATTGATGTACTTAATAGACATTTGAACGCAACAATCTCGTTAATGTTTTACTTGGTAAACACTTGAACGCAACATTCTTACTATTGATCTATTTAGTAGACATTTGAATGCAACACTCTCGTTTATGTTTTACTTGGTAAACATTTGAACACAACGTTCTTACTTTTAATGTACTTAGTAGACATTTGAATGCAACACTATTATTTTACTTGGTAAACACTTGAACACACCATCCTTACTATTGATGTACTTAATAGACATATGCACGCAACACTCCCACTATTATTTTACATGGTAAACACTTGAACACAACATTCTTACTATTGATGTACTTAATAGACATTCGAACGCAACAATCTCGTTAATGTTTTACTTGGTAAACACTTGAACACAACATTCTTACTTTTAATGTACTTAGTAGACATTTGAATGCAACACTACTATTTTACTTGATAAACACTTGAACACACCATCCTTACTATTGATGTACTTAATAGACATATGCACGCAACACTCCCACTATTATTTTACATGGTAAACACTTGAACACAACATTCTTACTATTAATGTACTTAATAGACATTTGAACGCAACAATCTCGTTAATGTTTTACTTGGTAAATACTTGAACGCAACATTCTTACTATTGATCTACTTAGTAGACATTTGAATGCAACACTCTCGTTAATGTTTTACTTGGTAAACATTTGAACACAACATTCTTACTTTTAATGTACTTAGTAGACATTTGAATGCAACACTATTATTTTACTTGGTAAACACTTGAACACACCATCCTTACTATTGATGTACTTAATAGACATATGCACGCAACACTCCCACTATTATTTTACATGGTAAACACTTGAACACAACATTCTTACTATTGATGTACTTAATAGACATTTGAACGCAACAATCTCGTTAATGTTTTACTTGGTAAACACTTGAACGCAACATTCTTACTATTGATCTATTTAGTAGACATTTGAATGCAACACTCTCGTTTATGTTTTACTTGGTAAACATTTAAACGCAACGTTCTTACTTTTAATGTACTTAGTAGACATTTGAATGCAACACTATTATTTTACTTGGTAAACACTTGAACACACCATCCTTACTATTGATGTACTTAATAAACATATGCACGCAACACTCCCACTATTATTTTACATGGTAAACACTTGAACACAACATTCTTACTATTGATGTACTTAATAGACATTTGAACGCAACAATCTCGTTAATGTTTTACTTGGTAAATACTTGAACGCAACATTCTTACTATTGATCTACTTAGTAGACATTTGAATGCAACACTCTCGTTAATGTTTTACTTGGTAAACATTTGAACACAACATTCTTACTTTTAATGTACTTAGTAGACATTTGAATGCAACACTATTATTTTACTTGGTAAACACTTGAACACACCAACCTTACTATTGATGTACTTTGTAGACATTTGAACGCAACATTCACACTATTATTTTACTTGGTAAACACTTGAACACAACATTCTTACTATTGATGTACTTAGTAGACATTTGAACGCAACACTCTCGTTTATGTTTTGCTTGGTAAACACTTGAACGCAACATTTTTACTATTGATGTACTTATGGACATTTGAACGCAACAATCTCGTTAATGTTTTAATGTTCAAACAACAAAACCAACACAGTGCATAAACTCACAACAAATTACACACCTGCAAACCAGTCAGCTGTTGCCGTATCCGTAATACGCCGACAGGGAGAAGTTTGTATTTACACGATGAGTCGGTGTGTTTTGACCTCCGCCAAACCCCTGAGGCCGACTCACCGAACCCCTAGGGTTCGATCGAACCCAGGTTAAGAACCACTGAGTTAAGTAGACGACCAAATTAATGGAGCAAAAAAATACATCCAACCATGTTGGATTTCCTTTTTGCATACTTTGCAGCAGGCGACACGTGGATTTGGTCCACGTTTTATCCAAAGTTTGTATTTTTCATTTTCCATCCAATGTTCATTAAAACGACAACCTCCCGGCATGATGGACCGGTGCACCACTGTCCTCTTGAGGGCGACACAGAGCCGTATATACATGACAACAACCTAATGTAAGGGCTCGTGCAAAGCCAAAAGATCAAGCGTATAGTTGTCATTTTTAAGGAAACTTATTTTTGGTGGTTGCGTCCCGGAAGAATTAGTGCTGCAAGGGGTTCCGGGTATTTGTTCTGTTGTGTTTCTGTTGTGTTACGGTGCGGATGTTCTCCCGAAATGTGTTTGTCATTCTTGTTTGGTGTGGGTTCGCAGTGTGGCGCATATTTGTAACAGTGTTAAAGTTGTTTATACGACCACCCTCAGTGTGACCTGTATGGCTGTTGATCAAGTATGCCTTGCATTAGTTTATTATTATTCTTCGGTCAATGGTCAACAAAATAAACAAACAGTTGCACATTCATAGATTGAAAATGAAAATGAAAATGTTGCAGACCGAAAGGGTTTAGGTTGAAGTTGAACACTTATAGCGCCTAACCCTATAAACAATGTCAAGTACAAGATGAACTTCCGAAAATTATGAAATGTCCTTTGTACAACATATTATAAATACACATTATACACAATATGAACATTGTTCAATTATATACACAGTAAAGGCATGTGAAATATCCTTATACGCGTATTAAACCTTTGTACCAATTTATATACGATATACAAACAATTATACTTCCATTATTATTTATATCCCACATTTAGTATTTTAATTAACATTGATCATAGTATTAACTACTGTGTTGATTCAAGAGTGATATATTTTTCCAAGACATTGGTCTTAAAGTGTTTTTTAAATGTGTGAATGGACCTGGAACATTTTAAGGAATCATCCAAGCTGTTCCACAGTTGAACCCCCCTGACAGAAACACATCTACTTTTTAAGCTTGTTCTTATCTTAGCTTTCTGGAAGACAGCTGAACCTCTGAGGTCATAGGTATTCTCTCTGGGTTTGAACCTCTCCTGTAGACACCGAGGCAGCATGTGGTTATGAGCTTTGTACGTCACAATAGCAGTGTTGAGGTCAACAAGATCATGCAGTTTTAAGGTTTTTAATTTAATAAACAGAGCATTCACTTATGTGTGTGTAAAAGCCACATATATTATGTGAACGGGCCGGCACGCTGTTTGTATAGAGTAAAAAGCGGACGTGACGACAGGTTGTAGAGGACGCTAAAGACAGTGCCTTTAAGGCACGCCCCCAATAATGTAAAATCGGGAGAATGGTTGCCCCGGGAGATTTTCGGGAGGGGCACTCAAATTTGGGAGTCTCCCGGGCAAATCGGGAGGTTGATACCGATAATTTCCGATATTACATTTTAAAGCATTTATCGGACATCTCTATACTGTAGTATTGGTATTTTAGTTTATTTTTCCTTTTTTATGCTTGACAATTCTTAATTTAGAGCAGTATTTTATAGAATATGCTTTGTTAGTGGTAACACAAAGCTAAGAAATGGATATTCAGAAAGTGTAGCCTATATTGTTTGACCTCGATTGTATTGGTTTTGCTATCTTTCGTGTACGAAATGTATCAAAATGGCCTCCGCGTCTTTCGATTTGTATTAATAATAATGATAATAATAATATGCGGCTTAGTGATAATAATGAATGTCGACAAACGGACCCCTTTTTTTTATGGAAATCTATTTTGAAAAAACCGGATAGTTAAAAAAAAAACAGCATGTTAGCATTAGCATGATTGCTAACCTCCGAGCATCCTTGAGTACAAAGTTAGCATCACGTCAGATAATTTTGTGCGTGTTGAAGTGAGTCCAAGTGGCCGTGAGAGCTCGCAGAGAGGCGAGCCCCAACACACAATTGAAGCGTTTTATCCTCCCGCTCGCGTTTGCAACCAAACGTTGGAAGCGATGCTAGCGCTCGGCCTTCACGTCCACCGCGTGCATTTTTATTAGCGTGACGTCCGTCTGCTCGTCTGACGGCCGCTCCTTGATGCTTCGTCGAGTCCGATCAGATCCTCGTCTTCCCGGAGCCGTGTGGTGAGCGTGTGTGTGTGGTTAGCGCGTGTGTGTGTGTGTGTGTGTGGAAGTGGAGCATGAGAATCGAGCAGGCGTAAAACAGGTGCGTGGGGCGGGGATTGAACAGGTCTGAAGATAACATTTGGCCTAGAAAGGAAAGTTCAAGAGATGATGATGATGATGATGATTGGCTGCTTCTGTCCGCCATCATGTGACCTCAAGATTCTTCTCTGGCCCCGGTGGGAACGTCGCTGCCTCACGGAGGCCATTATCCACTTCACAGGACGAGGGCTGCCACCCTCGTTAGCAGCAAAGCAGCAATTACGCTTCATTTAAAATCCTCGCCTTCGCCGCACATGTAATCAGCTTCCTCTTCAACGCTCTTCCTCCCCTTCTACCTTAACGTCATCACCTCTCCATCACACTGCTCCTCCTCCTCCTGCTGTGTCGTTGTGTGTGTTTGTGTGCCTGCGCAAAACCACAACATTGATCTACAACATGCACAGATCAGTGACGTGCGGTGAGGTTGATGGCTGGTGAGGCACTGACTTCATCACAGTCAGATTTACAAACATATGAACCCTAAAGAGTATCTTATTCACCATTTGATTGGCAGCAGTTAACGGGTTATGTTTAAAAGCTCATACCAGCATTCTTCCCTGCTTGGCACTCAGCATCAAGGCTTGGAATTGGGGGTTAAATCACCAAAAATGATTCCCGGGCGCGGCGCCGCTGCTGCTCACTGCTCCCCTCACCTCCCAGGGGGTGATCAAGGGGATGGGTCAAATGCAGAGGACACATTTCACCACACCTAGTGTGTGTGACAATCATTGCTACTTTAACTTAACTTTAATTTTACACATACAAACTGTAGCACACAAAAAAGCACATTTAATTAAAAAAAACGTTATTATGGTCTTACCTTTACTTATAAATGAAGTCCATGCGCAGCTCCTTCTGAACAAAAGCATTGATAACTTGTTTATAGAAGTCTTCCTTATCTTCAGTTTTAAAAGTCTCTCTGTCTCGATGGAGATCTTCCTTTAATTATTACCTCCTGCTTCGATTGAAAGTCCAGTTTAGAAAACTGTTTTATTTTAGATATGTAGTCCTCCACGTTAAAAGTCCAGGCGAGAGGAAAAAATAAACGATCGCTGCTTGTTGTCACTTCTTCTGCAGCCGAGTAGTTGCAGAAATGCTCCCTGGGATCACTAGCGCCCTCTACCACCACAAGGCGGGATTACTGCGAGCCTCACCCAGTGCATCTTCGCAGCAGTTTTATGATTGCTCAGCACAAGAAATACGTTACACACATACAGTTGTTGACAAAATACACTGTACATTATATACCTCAGCTAACTAAACTATGGAAATTTTTAATACAATTCATATAGCAATACGGTCTCACTGCACAGCAGGCCAGCAGTTAGCCGAGTCATTGCGCAATCCATGGCGAGGCTCAACTGAGTGACGTGCCTCAACTGGCTGCTGATCACCGCAAGTCTCTTCTCAGTATTTGAACGGCAAATGTGAAAATTCAGCGATTTTGAATAAAAAATAATCTAAAACTGGTGAAGTTAAATGGAAAATAACTTTATAGTATAATCACTGGATACATATAACAATTTAATTTTTTTTTTTTTCTTTTTTTTTCTTTTCTTTCCATGATGGCACGTGAGGCCCCGCCTCACCTGTCTCCCCTGACTGCACGTCACTGGCACAAATCCACTTCACCAAAATACCAAAATGCAGCTGCACACACACAGTGTCCACAAACATGGCTGCCAACATACTCCCTACAAGTGTGCCACAACACAACACCCTCCAACTAATCTCTCACACTTTGTTGCCTAACAAAGGCTGCCAAAATGTCCCCCACAAATATGGCTGCCATAGTTCATGTAAATATGGCTTTTACAGCACACCACAAACCTGTCTGCCACTACTTCACCTAGCAAACATGGCTACCACTACTTCCTCTAACAATAATAATAATAATAATAATAATAATAATAATAATAATAATAATAATAATAGATTGTATTTGTAAAAAGCACTTTACATTGAGTAAACAACCTCAAAGTGCTACAGTGTATAAATAAAAAATAAAAAGATAATAAAAAATAAATAAAATAAAAACTAGAACAGCCTAATAGCTACAACTAGTATGCATATATCTAAAAAAAGGCTTTCTTTAAAAAAAAAAAAGAAGGGTTTTTAAGCCTTTTTTTAAAGCATCCACAGTCTGTGGTGCCCTCAGGTGGTCAGGGAGAGCGTTCCACAGACTGGGAGCGGCGGAGCAGAAAGCCCGGTCTCCCATTGTTCGTAGCTTTGTCCTCAGAGGTCGGAGGAGGTTAGCCTGTCCGGAGCGTAGGTGTCGTGTGGAGGATTTGGAGGTGAGTAGTTCTTTGAGGTAGAGGGGGGCATTTCCATGGAGGCACTGGTGGGTTAGTAGGGAGACTTTGTATTCAATCCTGAGTGGAACAGGAAGCCAGTGAAGGGATTTGAGAGTTGGTGTGATATGGTCATATTTCCGTACTCTCATCAGGATTCTAGCAGCACTATTCTGTATGTATTGCAGCTTCTGGATGTTTTTGCTGGGGATCTTGACAGAAGTGCGTTACAGTAGTCTAGCCTGGAGGAGACAAAGGTGTGGACGAGCCTCTCGGCATCAGAGAGAGGCTGCGGCTAACAAATATGTCTGCCACCCATTCCTCTAGCAAACATGTCTGCCACTACTTCCTCTAGCAAATATGCCCTCCTCGAATTTCCTTAGCAAACATCGTTGCCACAACTTCAATCAATCAATCAATGTTTATTTATATAGCCCTAAATCACAAGTGTCTCAAAGGGCTGCACAAGCCACGACGACATCCTCGATACAGAGCCCACATAAGGGCAAGGAAAAACTCACAACCCAGTGGGATGTCAATGTGAATGACTATGAGAAACCTTGGAGAGGACTGCAGATGTGGGTGACCTCCCCCCCCCTCTAGGGGAGACCGGATGCAATGGACGTCGAGTATTGTGAAAGTCCAGTCCATAGTGGATCTAACATAATAGTGTGAGAGTTCAGTCCATAGTGGATCGAACATAATAGTGAGAGTTCAGTCCATAGTGGATCTAACATATTAGTGTGAGAGTCCATTCCATAGTGGATCTAACATAATAGTGAGAGTCCAGTCCATAGTGGATCTAACATAATAGTGAGAGAAGTCCATAGTGGATCTAACATAATAGAGAGACTCCAGTCCATAGTGGATCTAACATAATAGTGAGAGTCCAGTCCATAGTGGATCTAACATAATAGAGAGAGTCCAGTCCATAGTGGATCTAACATAGTAGTGTGAGAGTCCAGTCCATAGTGGATCTGTGCCCCCCATCTACAAGGGAGAGTGGGGCAGAGGAGAAAACTTCCCGTAGCAAACATGGCTGCCACAACTTCCCCTTGCAAACATGGCTGCCACCCATTCTTCTAGCAAACATGTCTGCCACTACTTCCTCTAGCAAACATGGCTGTGTCACGCCAAATTCCCCCCCCCCCCCCCCCCCCCCATTTACTTCCGGGGTCATTTCCTCTTACGTCATTTCCTCTTACTTACGTCATTTCCTCTTACGTCATTTCCTCTTACTTACGTCATTTCCTCTTACGTCATTTCCTCTTACTTACGTCATTTCCTCTTACTTACGTCATTTCCTCTTACTTACGTCATTTCCTCTTACGTCATTGACAGCGATCGATAACACTTCGGCTTTGACTGCCCGTCGCTGGAAGGATACTTGTTTTTTTTTTGTTTTTTTTATTTTTTATAATATAGCGTTAACAAAACGTCTGTATTAATTGGACAAATTAACTTGAGGATATTCCTGATTATATATTAATTAATATTAGTGAAATGGTTTCAACAATAATGTTGATTTAAAGTACAGACATTTAACAGTATTATATATTAATTAATATTTTTTGCACGTTACCACGAAGACAGAAGTTCCCAGCAGCGGCCCTAACACTCCGCCTGGAATTTTCCCTAACACTCCGCCTGGAATTTTTCGAAGCCTGCTGATGTTTGACATAAGTCCCCTGGGAAAGATAAAGACAAATGTCATTCAGCGACACCACCATTTTCAGGAGATTTGGATTCTATCGATCGCTGTCAATGACGTAAGAGGAAATGACGTAAGAGGAAATGAGGGGAAGGAGGGAGGTTTTTGTAGGGGGAAGAAATTTGGCGTGACACTGCCTCTACTTCCTCTAGCAAACATAGCTGCCACACATTCCTCTAGCAAATATGGCTTCGTCCACTTCCCTTAGCAAATATGGCTGCCACAACTTCCCCTAGCATTGATGGATTGATTGAAACTTTCATTAGTAGATTGCACAGTATAGTACATATTCCGTACAATTGACCACTAAATGGTAACACCCGAATACGTTTTTCAACTTGTTTAAGTCGGGGTCCACGTTAATCAATTCATGGTACAAATATATACTATCAGCATAATACAGTCATCACACAAGTTAATCATCAGAGTATATACATTGAATTATTTACATTATTTACAATCCGGGGGGTGGCATGTGGAGGGGCAGGGGGGGTTAGGTTGGGTTGCTATCAGCATACTTCAGTCATCAACAATTGCATCATCAGAGAAATGGACATTGAAACAGTGTAGGTCTGACTTAATAGGATATGTACAGCGAGCAGTGAACTTAGTGAGCTCAGAAAGCATAAGAACAAGTATATACATTTGATTATTTACATTTGATTATTTACAATTGATTATTTACAATCCGGGGAGGTGGGATGTGGTGGGGGGAGGGGGTTAGTCTAGGGTTGTAGCTTTTAGGGCGGTTTTGAAGAAGGATAGAAATGCACTTTCTTTTACACCTGTTGGGAGTGCATTCCATATTGATGTGGCATAGAAAGAGAATGAGTTAAGACCTTTGTTAGATCGGAATCTGGGTTTAACGTGGTTTGTGGAGCCCCCCCTGGTGTTGTGGTTATGGCGGTCATGTTAAGGAACTAGTTTGACATGTACTTCGGTATCAGGGAGGTGTAGCGGATTTTATAGACTAGGCTCAGTGCAAGTTGTTTTACTCTGTCCTCCACCCTGAGCCAGCCCACTTTGGAGAAGTGGGTAGGAGTGAGGTGTGATCTGGGGTGGAGGTCTAGAAGTAATCTGACTGGCTTGTTCTGGGATGTTTGGAGTCTAGATTTGAGGGTTTTGGAGGTGCTGGGGTACCCCTGCCACCACTTCTACTAGCAAATATGGCCTCTTCCACTTCCTCTAGCAAATATAGCTGATACAACAATCCCTAGCAAACATGGCTGCCACAATGCAGGCCGCCAACATGGCCACTGCAGTATACTTCACAAACACGGTTGCCAAAATGTTCCCTAAAAATATGGCGGCCGCAATTCACATCCTAATGGCTTTTACAGTAGATCGACCGATTATTATTATTTGGCATTTTGCAAATGTTTGAATAATTTTTACTCCAAAACATATGGGCTCCAAATTTCAGTTATCGGCCCCCTTGACAACTAATAATCGGTATCGTCTTTGGGAAAAAAACAACACATCGGTCGATCTCTGGCTTTTACAACAATGTGGTTTCCAAAACCAATATGGCTGCCACAACCATACTTGCCAACTCGGGCTGCAACAACTAATCGATTAAATCGATTAAAATCGATTATAAAAAATAGTTGCCGATTAATTTAGTCATCGATTGGTTGGATCTATGCTATGCTATTTTTTATTAAAAAAAATTTATTTTTTTATTTTTTATTTTTTTATTTTTTGAATAAACCTTTATTTATAAACTGCAACATGTACAAACAGCTGAGAAACAATAATCAAATAAGTATGGTGCCAGTGTGCTGTTTTTTTTCCAATAAAATACTGGATAGGATAGAAATGTAATTTGTCTCTTTTATCCGATTATTAATCGATTAATCGAAGTAATAATCGACAGATTAATCGATTATCAAATTAATCGTTAGTTGCAGCCCTATTGCCAACCCTCCCGAATTTTCCGGGAGACTCCCGAATTTCAGTGCCTCTCCCGAAAATCTCCCGGGACAATCATTCTACCGAATTTCTCCCGATTTCCAGCCGGACTTAAGGCACGCCCCCTCCAGGTCCGTGCAGACCTGAGTGACACTGAGGACAGCCTGTCGTCACGTCCGCTTGGCCAACCAAAAAGTAACCACAGAACACTATACCGTATAGTGTTCTGTGGTTACTTTTTGGTTGGCCAACGGTTTATGTTGTATTGCGCACCCTGGCGGCCAGTGTGGGAGTCGGTTCTGAAGTATGAAGTAAAGAGACGTAACTTCGTCACCTCGCCTGGTTATTGACTCCAACCCAGAATATTACACTGCCCATACCTATGCTCCTTCAACGGCTGTGCTACTGGCTGCAAAGCATTGCACTTTCAAATACAACAATGAGTAGAGAGGAGTGTTGTGTGTGTATATGTGTAAATAAATGAACACTGAAATTCAAGTATTAATTTTATTTATATGTATATATATAATAAAATATATATATATATATATATATATATATATACCGTATTTTTCGGAGTATAAGTCGCACCGGAGTATAAGTCGCATCTGCCGAAAATGCATAATAAAGAAGGAAAAAAACATATATAAGTCACTCTGGAGCCCGGCCAAACTATGAAAAAAACTGCGACTTATACTCCAAAAAATACGGTATATATATATATAAAATAAATACTTGACTTTCAGTGAATTCTAGCTATATTTATTTATATATATATATATATATATATATATATATATATATATATATATATATATATATATATATATATATATATATATATATATATATATATATATATATATAAATAAATAAATATAGCTAGAATTCACTGAAAGTCAAGTATTTATTTTATATATATATATATATATATATATATATATATACCGTATTTTTCAGAGTATAAGTCGCATCTGCCGAAAATGCATAATAAAGAAGGAAAAAAACATATATAAGTCGCTCTGGAGCCCGGCCAAACTATGAAAAAAACTGCGACTTATAGTCTGAAAAATACGGTATATATATATATATTTATATATATATATATATATATATATAAATATAGCTAGAACTCACTGAAAGTCAAGTATTTATTATATATATATATATATATATATATATATATATATATATATAAAAATAAGAAATACTTTTACATTTCTGTGAATTCTAGCTATAAATATACTCATCCTCCTCCCCCAAAAAAAAAAGAAATTCCCGAATTTGGAGGTCTCAAGGTTGGCAAGTATGGCCACAACTTTACCCAACAATAATGGCGGTCAAAATGTCCTCCGCAAGTACGGCGACCACGACACACTTCGCCAACAAAGCCGCCACAACTCTCCCTAACAAATATGGCCGCCACTACACAATATGCAAGAGCGCTGCACTTGAAGGCAGACGTAAATATATCAAATAACCCCTCATTGAAATAGAATTCATAATAAAGTCCTGAATTTTAAACATGAAAAACTTAATTTGAAGCTTCCACCTTCATCACCAGCTTCTCACCTGCCTGACACACACACACACACACACACACACACACACACACACACACACACACACACACACACACACACACACACTTCTCATTGCACTGCCATCTTTCAACGACTTTCTCTGCATTCCCATCATCTGACTTGCAAAAATCCGAGACGCTGCAGCATTGATTGAGAGGGAAAATTGCACTTCCTCCATATTTATTTCCTTGACATGATCTATGACGCCCCATAGATTTGTTTCTGTCATACTCAGGGGGGCGGGGGGCAAAAAGAATTACACTGCAGCAGACTTGTGGGGGGAAAAAAACATTTTCAGAGGAAGGCTGGGAAGGGAAATAATTCATGCAAATGTTGCAATGAAGAGTTCACACGCGGCTCACGTTGCAGGCCGACCATCTGTCGCCTTCTGAACGCCACGGCGGCGAACGGGCGAGGTTGAACTTCACGCGGCTGATTAAAAAAAAATGCATTTTTCCACTATATAGACTTTTTACTGTCTTAGTTAAAGGAGTGTTAGTGAAGGAAGTAGCACACGTTGACTGGATGGCGGGCGAAAACAAATCAATGATCAAAAAGACAGAAAATGACTCCGTTCATCTCTGCCGAGAGCAAGCTTTCGAGTTGGAATAAACAAGCTGGGAGAAGAAGAAAGCCGACGATTTATAGGGAATATGAAGTGAGTCACATAAGTGGTTCATATCATATCACTTTTAGAACTCATTCTGTTGGCCTTTTGGTAATGTTTGCAATACCAGTTGCTCGTTGAAGCACTAAACATCCTCTAAAGGAGCTACGTGGGCGTGTAAATGAGTTTAGATGAGCTTTGAAGAACCGTAGGAAGACTGAAAGATGTGAATGTGATGTATAGTCGTTGTTGCCCACAAACATGGCTGCCACAACTTAGTAAACAAACATGGCTGACAAAACATACTACACAAACAAGGCTGCCACAACATGCTACACAAACATGGTTGCCACAACTTAGTAAACAAACTTGGCTGCCAAAACATACTACAAAAACATGGCTGCCACAACATACTACACAAACATGGTGCCACAACATACTACACAAACATGGCTGCCACAACTTAGTACACAAACATGGCTGCCACAACTTAGTAAACAAACATGGCTGCCACAACATACTACACAAACATGGCTGCCACAACATACTACACAAACATGGCTGCTACAACTTAGTAAACAAACATGGCTGCCACAACTTAGTAAACAAACATGGCTGCCACAACATACTACACAAACATGGCTGCCACAACATACTACACAAACATGGCTGCTACAACTTAGTAAACAAACATGGCTGCCACAACTTAGTAAACAAACATGGCTGCCACAACATACTACACAAACATGGCTGCCACAACTTAGTAAACAAACATGGCTGCCACAACATACTACACAAACATGGCTGCTACAACTTAGTAAACAAACATGGCTGCCACAACATACTACACAAACATGGCTGCCACAACATACTACACAAACATGGCTGCCACAACTTAGTAAACAAACATGGCTGCCACAACATGCTACACAAACATGGTTGCCACAACTTAGTAAACAAACATGGCTGCCACAACATACTGCACAAACATGGCTGCCACAACTTAGTAAACAAACATGGCTGCCACAACATACTACACAAACATGGCTGCCACAACATACTACACAAACATGGCTGCCACAACTTAGTAAGCAAACATGGCTGCCACAACATACTACACAAACATGGCTGCCACAACTTAGTAAACAAACATGGCTGCCACAACATACTACACAAACATGGCTGCCACAACATACTACACAAACATGGCTGCCACAACTTAGTAAACAAACATGGCTGCAACAACATACTACACAAACATGGCTGCCACAACTTAGTACACAAACATGGCTGCCACAACATACTACACAAACATGGCTGCCACAAGTTAGTACACGAACATGGCTGCCACAACTTAGCAAACAAACATGGCTGCCAAAACATACTACACAAACATGGTCTGCCACAACATACTACACAAACATGGATGCCACAACATAATACACAAACATGGCTGCCACAACATACTACACAAACATGGCTGCCACAATATACTACACAAACATGGCTGCCACAACATACTACACAAACATGGCTGCCACAACATACTACACAAACATGGCTGCAACAACATACTACACAAACATGGCTGCCACAACATACTACACAAACATGGCTGCAACAACATACTACACAAACATGGCTGCCACAACTTAGTACACAAACATGGCTGCCACAACATACTACACAAACATGGCTGCAACAACATACTACAAAAACATGGCTGCCACAACTTAGTACACGAACATGGCTGCCACAACTTAGTAAACAAACATGGCTGCCATAACATACTACACAAACATGGCTGCCACAACATACTACACAAACATGGCTGCCACAACTTAGTAAACAAACATGGCTGCCACTACATACTACACAAGCATGGCTGCCACAACATACTACACAAGCATGGCTGCCACAACATACTACACAAACATGGCTGCCACAACATACTACACAAACATTGCTGCAACAACATACTACACAAACATGGCTGCCACAACTTAGTACACGAACATGGCTGCCACAACTTAGTAAACAAACATGGCTGCCATAACATACTACACAAACATGGCTGCCACAACATACTACACAAACATGGTTGCCACAACATACTACACAAACATGGCTGCCACAACTTAGTAAACAAACATGGCTGCCACTACATACTACACAAGCATGGCTGCCACAACATACTACACAAACATGGCTGCCACAACTTAGTACATAAACATGGCTGCCACAACTTAATAAACAAACATGGCTGCCAAAACATACTACACAAACATGGCCTGCCACAACATACTACACAAACATGGCTGCCACAACATCCTACACAAACATGGCTGCCACAACTTAGTAAACAAACATGGCTGCCACAACATACTACACAAACATGGCTGCCACAACTTAGTAAACAAACATGGCTGCCACAACATACTACACAAACATGGCTGCCACAACTTAGTAAACAAACATGGCTGCCACAACTTAGTAAACAAACATGGCTGCCACAACATACTACACAAACATGGCTGCCACAACTTAGTAAACAAACATGGCTGCCACAACTTAGTAAACAAACATGGCTGCCACAACATACTACACAAGCATGGCTGCCACAACATACTACACAAACATGGCTGGCACAACTTAGTCCACAAACATGGCTGCCACAACTTAGTAAACAAATGTGGCTGCCACAACATACTACACAAACATGGCTGCCAGAACTTAGTAAATAAACATGGCTGCCACAACATACTACACAAACAAGGCTGCCACAACTTAGTAAACAAACATGGCTGCCACAACTTAGTACACAAACATGGCCTGACACAGCATGCTACACAAACATGGCTGCCACAACTTAGTAAACAAACATGGCTGCCACAACATACTACACAAACATGGCTGCCACAACTTAGTAAATAAAAATGGCTGCCACAACATACTACACAAACATGGCTGCCACAACATACTACACAAACATGGCTGCCACAACTTAGTAAACAAACATGGCTGCCACAACATCTACACAAACATGGCTGCCACAACTTAGTAAACAAACATGGCTGCCACAACGTACTACACAAACATGGCTGCCACAACATTCTCCACAAACATGGCTGCCACAACTTAGTAAACAAACATGGCGGCCACAACATACTACACAAGACTGACCATACGTCATCTTTTCCCTGGACATGTCCTCTTTTGCGGGGCTTTCCGGGCTGTCCGGGCAGGGTTTCTTAAATGCCTCAAATGTCCGGCATTTTGAGTCAGGGTTGTGTGTATTTTCAATGTACGTCCAGGGTTAAGAAGGGGTTAAAATCAAAACAAATTGTGAAGGTGTGCGCACGCAGCAACATTCGTGAGGGAGGGGCAGAGACAGAGAGAGTGAGGGAGAGGATTGATTGACATACTTGCCAACCCTCCCGATTGTCCCGGGAGACTCCTGAATTTCAGTGCTCATCCCGAAAATCTCCCGGGGGAACCATTCTCCCGAATTTCTTCCGATTTCCACCCAGACAACAATTTGGGGGCGTGCCTTAAAGGCACTGCCTTTGCGTGCCGGCCCAGTCACATAATATCTACGGCTTTTCACACACACAAGTGAATGCCATCCATACTTGGTCAACAGCATACAGGTCACACTGAGGGTGGCCGTATAAACAACTTTAACACTGTTACAAATATGTGCCACACTGTGAACCCACACCAAACAAGAATGACAAACACATTTCGGGAGAACATCCGCAGCGTAACACAACATAAACACAACAGAACAAATACCCAGAACCCCTTGCAACACTAACTCTTCCGGGACGCTACAATATACACCCCCGTCAGCCTCCACAACATACTACACAAACATTGAGAAGTGGCTAAACTAGCAGCTAACATGCCAAAAACAACAGCAAGCCTATTTGACTTATGCTATTTTCTTGCTGCAACATTCTCAAACTGTCAAACGATTCTCTTGACTTTCTTAGACTTGTTCAAGTGTGAGAACAACAAGCACTCACACACACACCTACCTGTGTGTGTGTGTGTGCGTGCTTAAACAACAACAACAACAACACAACCTGCCACTTTTGCCTCCAACGATGTTCTTGCACTCTTTGTTTTCACTGTATTTTTTATTGGTACTGACTCGCCTGCAGCGCGTGCATGCTGCCCATGTATGTGTGTGTGTGTGTGTGTGTGTGTGTGTGTGTGTGTGTGTGTGTGTGTGTGTGCGTGTGCGTGCGCGTGCGTGTGCGCGTCAAGTCGTGTTAGTGCACAGGTGAGACACTTTGACAGCCTCTTCAGAAGACAGCAGCAGCTCTCTGGGCCTTGTCAACGCCGTCTTTGCCTGTTAGCTTCTCTGTTTGTTTGTGTGCATCGTTCTGCACATGCTGTGTGTATGAATGCGTGTACGTGTGTGTGTGTGCTCGCCCTTCAATATGCACTCTGTATGTTTCACACACGCTTGGAGTTTTAATTTCAGTCTATACAAGCCAGCAGCTTTTAGCCTGAGGCAAGTGTTGGGAAACACTCACACCTGCCCTCTGGCGTGCGCGCGCACACTTACACACACACTCGCACACGCACACACACACACACACACACACACACACACAGAGGTCAAGCAAGTGCATGCAAAACAGAGCTGGGGAGTAAATGTCAGAGGAATGAAAGGAAAGGAGAACACCTGAGCCCAAAGACGTGCACAGACTCCATTGCTGTCCTTTAAACAAAAAAAAAAAACTTCAATCTGATGACTTTTCTCATTCATAAACACACACGCAGACACACACACATGCACAAACACACACACACACAATGGACCCCTAACCTGCTGTGATGTCTTTTGTCAGCAAGGTGACAGCAGGATAAATCAGCATACATTAGCTCCAATTAACATAACCTTTTATTATGTAAATGAAATTTCATTATGCACGTGTGTGTGTGTGTGTCTGTGTGTGTGTGTGTGTCTGTGTGTGTGTGTGCGCGGCGACTCTCCTAACGCCGACGTTTTCCTTTCGCCTAAACTGTCTGCAGGGGGCGTGGCGAAACCGGCAGCATCCGTTGTTTTGCATATGCAGGGCTCTTCATTAGGTGCACCTGCACTGCAGGGAGCCCACATTGCGTAGTTTTATTTCAATGTTTTATTGCTGAAATAAGCAGGGGCGTCCACGATAACGTCGCTTGAATGGCAACATATGTTGCTCCAAAAGCTGTATGTATTTTTCAGTATTAATGGTGCCTTCACAGATGTGTAAGTTAACCATGCCTTGGGCACTAATGCACCCCCATACCATCACAGATGCTGGCTTTTCAACTTTGCGCCTATAACAATCCGGATGGTTCTTTTCGTCTTTGGTCCGGAGAACACGACGTCCACAGTTTCCAAAAACAATTTGAAATGTGGACTCGTTAGACCACATAACACTATTACACTTTGCATCAGTCTATCTTAGATGAGTTCGGGCCCAACAAAGCCGGCTGCGTTTCTGGGTGTTGTTGATAAATGGCTTTCGCTTTGCATAGTAGAGTTTTAACTTGCACTTACAGATGTAGCGAAAAATTGTAGTTACTGGCAGTGGTTTTCTGAAGTGTTCCTGAGCCCATGTGGTGATATCCTTTACACACTGATGTCGCTTTTTGATGAGGGATCGAAGGTCACAGGCATTCAATGTTGGTTTTTAGCCTTACTGCTTACGTGCAGTGATTTCTCCAGATTCTATGAAACTTTTGATGATATTACGGACGGTAGATGGTGAAATCCCTAAATTCCTTGCAATAGCTCGTTGAGAAATGTTGTTCTTAACCTGTTCGACAATTTGCTCACACATTTGTTCACAAAGTGGTGACCCTCGCCCCATCCTTGTTTGTGAATGACCGAGCATTTCATGGAAGCTGCTTTTATACCCAATCATGGCACCCACCTGTTCCCAATTAGCCTGTTCACCTGTGGGATGTTCCTTATCAGTGTTTGATTTCCTCAACTTTATCAGTCTTTTTTGCCACTTGTGCCAGCTTTTTTGAAACATGTTGCAGGCATCAAATTCCAAATGAGCTAATATTTGCAAAAAAATAACATTTTCCAGTTCGAACGTTAAATATCTTGTCTTTGCAGTCTATTCAATTGAATATAGGTTGAAAAGGATTTTCAAATCATTGTCTTTTGTTTCTATTTACCATTTACACAACGTGCCAACTTCACTGGTTTTGGGGTTTATATAATATAAAATGTAAATAATATATATATGTGTATATATATATATGTGTATATATATATGTATATGTATATATATATATGTATGTATATATATATGTATATATATGTGTATATATATATGTGTATATATATGTATGGATATATATGTGTATATATATGTGTATATATATATATATATGTATATATATATATATATTTATATGTATATATATATATATTTATATGTATATATATATGTATATGTGTATATATATGTATATATGTGTATATATATATATGTATATATATATATTTATATGTATATATATATGTGTGTATATATGTATATATATATATGTATATGTATATATATGTATATATATACTGTGTATGTATATATATATATATATATATACATACATATATATATATATATATACATACACATAATATAAAAAAATATATAATATGTATATATGTATATGTATATATATACTGTGTGTATATATGTATATATATATATATATATACATATATATATATATATATATATATATATATATATATATATACATACACATAATATAAAAAATATATAATATATATATTATTCAATAATAATATTAATATTTGTTCATTAAACATAATAATTTTTAAACAGCTCGACACAAAATGGCCACAAACATTCTTTTACAGACACACTCACACACGAAGCATCACGTTATTGGCGCCTCAAAGAAAATAGTGCCCTGAAAGGAAATTAGCTTTGTTTTTAATAAATCACATTCAAGCATAGCTAATTGTCACGTAAGCGCAAAATTAAGTCATACAAGTAAAAAAACACCAGTAAAATACAAGTCGCATTTTGTGTGTGGCTTATTTAACACTGATACAATTGAGAAAGGTACACACCTGTGTCACTTACGATACGGCACCGATATTGGAGCCTTGAGTATTGGTTGGAACCAATATTAATCTGACACAGTATCAGCAGGAGTTCTTATTAGTTATTCTGGAATGTTGATGAAGAGGGAAAACAATCACCTATTTATTATAAGCATTTTGGAATGGCGGCTGCCTTTAGGTTGAAGTGGTAATTGTTTTTTGGCGACACCTAGTGGCCACAATAATTAAGTTAGGCTCATTTTTTTCCGACGCTTTGTACCCTGTAGCTTATAAGACGGTGCGACTAATTTATCGATTTTTTCTTTGCTAACGGCAATAATGTTTTGTATTCAACAAATAGTACTCATATTACACAGACAGAGACACTGACAAGGTGCGTTATTGTTTGTGTCGTGGCGCCATCTTTTGGACGAGCTCGCTCACTGCAGGCGCTGCGGCTTGAAAATGCCCTTTTCTGTTTGGTGCTTTGAACTGCAAGTATAACTGTTCATAGCGTGTCTGCTCGAAAGGAGTCTTCATTCATCACTCCAAGCAACGATTGTAGAAACCCCGTTTCCATATGAGTTGGGAAATTGTCTGCACAGATGTGTAAGTTACCCATGTCTTGGGCACTAATACACCCCCATACCATCACAGATGCTGGCTTTTCAACTTTGCGCCTATAACAATCCGGATGGTTCTTTTCCTCTTTGGTCCGGAGGACACGACGTCCACAGTTTCCAAAAACAATTTGAAATGTGGACTCGTCAGACCACAGAACACTTTTCCACTTTGTATCAGTCCATCTTAGATGAGCTCAGGCCCAGCGAAGCCGACGGCGTTTCTGGGTGTTGTTGATAAACGGTTTTCGCCTTGCATAGGAGAGTTTTAACTTGCACTTACAGATGTAGCGACCAACTGTAGTTACTGACAGTGGGTTTCTGAAGTGTTCCTGAGCCCATGTGGTGATATCCTTTACACACTGATGTCGCTTGTTGATGCAGTAAAGCCTGAGGGATCGAAGGTCACGGGCTTAGCTGCTTACGTGCAGTGATTTCTCCAGATTCTCTGAACCCTTTGATGATATTACGGACCGTAGATGGTGAATTCCCTTAATTCCTTGCAATAGCTGGTTGAGAAAGGTTTTTCTTAAACTGTTCAACAATTTGCTCACGCATTTGTTGACAAAGTGGTGACCCTTGTCCCATCCTTGTTTGTGAATGACTGAGCATTTCATGGAATCTACTTTTATACCCAATCATGGCACCCACCTGTTCCCAATTTGCCTGTTCACCTGTGGGATGTTCCTTATCAGTGTTTGATTTCCTCAACTTTATCAGTCTTTTTTGCCACTTGTGCCAGCTTTTTTGAAACATGTTGCAGGCATCAAATTCCAAATGAGCTAATATTTGCAAAAAAATAACATTTTCCAGTTCGAACGTTAAATATCTTGTCTTTGCAGTCTATTCAATTGAATATAGGTTGAAAAGGATTTTCAAATCATTGTCTTTTGTTTCTATTTACCATTTACACAACGTGCCAACTTCACTGGTTTTGGGGTTTATATAATATAAAATGTAAATAATATATATATGTGTATATATATATATGTGTATATATATATGTATATATATATATATATATGTATGTATATATATATGTATATATATGTGTATATATATATGTGTATATATATGTATGGATATATATGTGTATATATATGTGTATATATATATATATATGTATATATATATATATATTTATATGTATATATATATATATTTATATGTATATATATATGTATATGTGTATATATATGTATATATGTGTATATATATATATGTATATATATATATTTATATGTATATATATATGTGTGTATATATGTATATATATATATGTATATGTATATATATGTATATATATACTGTGTATGTATATATATATATATATATATACATACATATATATATATATATATACATACACATAATATAAAAAAATATATAATATGTATATATGTATATGTATATATATACTGTGTGTATATATGTATATATATATATATATATACATATATATATATATATATATATATATATATATATATATATACATACACATAATATAAAAAATATATAATATATATATTATTCAATAATAATATTAATATTTGTTCATTAAACATAATAATTTTTAAACAGCTCGACACAAAATGGCCACAAACATTCTTTTACAGACACACTCACACACGAAGCATCACGTTATTGGCGCCTCAAAGAAAATAGTGCCCTGAAAGGAAATTAGCTTTGTTTTTAATAAATCACATTCAAGCATAGCTAATTGTCACGTAAGCGCAAAATTAAGTCATACAAGTAAAAAAACACCAGTAAAATACAAGTCGCATTTTGTGTGTGGCTTATTTAACACTGATACAATTGAGAAAGGTACACACCTGTGTCACTTACGATACGGCACCGATATTGGAGCCTTGAGTATTGGTTGGAACCAATATTAATCTGACACAGTATCAGCAGGAGTTCTTATTAGTTATTCTGGAATGTTGATGAAGAGGGAAAACAATCACCTATTTATTATAAGCATTTTGGAATGGCGGCTGCCTTTAGGTTGAAGTGGTAATTGTTTTTTGGCGACACCTAGTGGCCACAATAATTAAGTTAGGCTCATTTTTTTCCGACGCTTTGTACCCTGTAGCTTATAAGACGGTGCGACTAATTTATCGATTTTTTCTTTGCTAACGGCAATAATGTTTTGTATTCAACAAATAGTACTCATATTACACAGACAGAGACACTGACAAGGTGCGTTATTGTTTGTGTCGTGGCGCCATCTTTTGGACGAGCTCGCTCACTGCAGGCGCTGCGGCTTGAAAATGCCCTTTTCTGTTTGGTGCTTTGAACTGCAAGTATAACTGTTCATAGCGTGTCTGCTCGAAAGGAGTCTTCATTCATCACTCCAAGCAACGATTGTAGAAACCCCGTTTCCATATGAGTTGGGAAATTGTCTGCACAGATGTGTAAGTTACCCATGTCTTGGGCACTAATACACCCCCATACCATCACAGATGCTGGCTTTTCAACTTTGCGCCTATAACAATCCGGATGGTTCTTTTCCTCTTTGGTCCGGAGGACACGACGTCCACAGTTTCCAAAAACAATTTGAAATGTGGACTCGTCAGACCACAGAACACTTTTCCACTTTGTATCAGTCCATCTTAGATGAGCTCAGGCCCAGCGAAGCCGACGGCGTTTCTGGGTGTTGTTGATAAACGGTTTTCGCCTTGCATAGGAGAGTTTTAACTTGCACTTACAGATGTAGCGACCAACTGTAGTTACTGACAGTGGGTTTCTGAAGTGTTCCTGAGCCCATGTGGTGATATCCTTTACACACTGATGTCGCTTGTTGATGCAGTAAAGCCTGAGGGATCGAAGGTCACGGGCTTAGCTGCTTACGTGCAGTGATTTCTCCAGATTCTCTGAACCCTTTGATGATATTACGGACCGTAGATGGTGAATTCCCTTAATTCCTTGCAATAGCTGGTTGAGAAAGGTTTTTCTTAAACTGTTCAACAATTTGCTCACGCATTTGTTGACAAAGTGGTGACCCTTGTCCCATCCTTGTTTGTGAATGACTGAGCATTTCATGGAATCTACTTTTATACCCAATCATGGCACCCACCTGTTCCCAATTTGCCTGTTCACCTGTGGGATGTTCCAAATAAGTGTTTGATGAGCATTCCTCAACTTTATCAGTATTTATTGCCACCTTTCCCAACTTCTTTGTCACGTGTTGCTGGCATCAAATTCTAAAGTTAATGATTATTTGCAAAAAAAAAAATGTTTATCAGTTTGAACATCAAATATGTTGTCTTTTTAGCATGTTTAACTGAATATGGGTTGAAAATGATTTGCAAATCATTGTATTCCGTTTATATTTACATCTGACACAATTTCCCAACTCATATGGAAAAGGGGTTTGTAAGTTTTACAATATAACTAAAACATGTGATGTCTGTAGGAGTGTTTTCATGCGTATTTGTACGTGCTATGTATTCCAGCTAGCGTCGATAGCATGAGTGTCTGTGTTAGTATTATTAAGTTACAATGGAATTCTGTTTATATTGATTCAGTTTGAATAAATTCACCATTCATTGAGTCTGTTTAGCTGATTGGAGAGCTAGCATCCGCAGCTAGTGGATCCATGACGATAACTTCTGTTTTGTTTGACCAGCCGTTTTACTGCCATGTTGCAGACACCGTTTGAAAACAATTAAGGTATGTAAATAAACGTTTACAAATCTTTCGTAGCCGGCTTACAGTTGGCTAATACTGTATTTTTCGGACTATAAGTCGCAGTTTTTTTCATAGTTTGGCCGGGGGTGCGACTTATACTCAGGAGTGACTTATGTGTGAAATTATTAACACATTACCGTAAAATATCAAATAATATTATTTATCTCATTCACGTAAGAGACTAGACGTATAAGATTTCATGGGATTTAGCGATTAGGAGTGACAGATTGTTTGGTAAACGTATAGCATGTTCTATATGTTATAGTTATTTGAATGACTCTTACCATAATATGTTACGTTAACATACCAGGCACGTTCTCGGTTCGTTATTTATGCCTCATATAACGTACACTTATTCAGCCTGTTGTTCACTATTCTTTATTTATTTTAAATTGCCTTTCAAATGTCTATTCTTGGTGTTGGCTTTTATCAAATACATTTCCCCCAAAAATGCGACTTATACTCCAGTGCGACTTATATGTTTTTTCCCTTCTTTATTATGTATTTCCGGCCGGTGCGACTTATACTCCGAAAAATACAGTATAAGGAAAAATATAGTTTTCTTCTAAAATTGGGTGGGTGTGGCTTAAATGTCATTGCGCTCTATGGTCCGGAAAATACGATAATTGAAAAGCACCGAATTAAGCTTGTGTGTTATTGTGTGCTTAGCTGTCGTGTAGCTGCTAGCTCCTCGTAGCCTAATATAGCCTTGCATGTTTACCTTTTATAAATGACTAAAATCGAAGAAAAGACCAACCTGGCGCTCTTCATGGGAGGATGTTCACTGCAGGGCTTCTTGGAGCAGAGATTTTGCATGAAAGTCGATACTTCTTTTTCCCCCCGATATCAGACCGATATCAATATCGGATTGGGGGACCCCCCCCAAGTGCACACACAAAGAGAGGCCAGAAGAAAGCACAAAATATCGAGTGCGAGGGGCGGGAGATTAGTTGATGCTGAGCCGCTTTGTCTTCTGTCCTTTTTGTTCGGAGTTTTCTGTCCGCGTAAATTGAAATCATTCTTCGCATGCGGAGAAAAAAGCAAGAATGAAAGTCCCCCACCGAGGGACTCGAACCCTTGGTCTTCTGTTGTTGTGTTGCTGTGTGTGTCTGGGCGAACTTGGACTCGATCAATCAAATACAAACTAATTGTATGCGGTACAAAACAAACATAAGATTACAAGCGCAGGTGGGTAGAGTACCAAAAAATTGTACTCAAGTAAGAGTACCCTTATAATATGATTCCAGTAAAGGTAAAAAGTAGTCATCAAAATAATTACTCGAGTAAGAGTAAGTAAGTATTCCGTGGAAAAACTAATAAGTATTGAGTAACTTGTGATTTATTTAGTAGCTATTTTTAATGGTTCTTAGATGTGTGTGTGTGTGTGTGTGTGTGTGTGTGTGTGTGTGTGTGTGTGTGTGTGTGTGTGTGTGTGTGTGTGTGTGTGTGTGTGTGTGTGTGTGTGTGTGTGTGTGTGTGTGTGTGTGTGTGTGTTTTTATACTAGAGATGTCCGATAATATCGGCCTGCCGATAAATGCTTTAAAATGTAATATCGGAAATTATCGGTATCGGTTTTTTTATTATCGGTATCGGGTTTTTTGGGGTTTATTTTTTTATTAAATCAACATAAAAAACCCAAAAAACCTCCCTCCCCCATTCACACTCATTCACACAAAAGGGTTGTTTCTTTCTGTTATTAATATTCTGGTTCCTACATTATATATCAATATATATCAATACAGTCTGCAAGGGATACAGTCCGTAAGCACACATGATTGTGCGTGCTGCTGCTCCACTAATAGTACTAACCTTTAACAGTTAATTTGACTCATTTTCATTAATTAGTAGTTTCTATGTAACTGTTTTTATATTGTTTTACTTTCTTTTTTATTCAAGAAAATATTTTTAATTTATTTATTTTATTTTACAATTTTTTTTAAAAAGGACCTTATCTTCACCATACCTGGTTGTCCAAATTAGGCATAATAATGTGTTAATTCCACGACTGTATATATCGGTATCGGTTGATATCGGTTTCGGTTGATATCGGTAACGGTAATTAAGAGTTGGACAATATCGGGATATCGGCAAAAAGCCATTATCGGACATCCCTAATTTATACCCTTCTTGAGACATCAACAAGGAAAAAGTACCTTCCATATGAGGACGGGTGAACAAGTTCGAACCGACATCATGGTCCCAATACGGAAAAAAACAATCGCATCTAATAGTGAGCCAAATACTAGAGTCCGTGAACATTGCTCCAAAGTCAGGATTTTTTTTGTTGATTTAATGTGCATACAAAAGTAAACATCGACTGGTGCAAAGGCAGCAATTTATGATAAAACAAGATGGCAGCTAAAGAAGGACTTCCCTATTCATCCCCGAAAAAACCCGCCAGGTGAACAGCTGATTTTACGACTTCTGGTGCTGACGTAAGACAACCCGCGTCCCATATGTGACCATAGGATGAACAAATACACTACGGTACTAAGACTATAGTGGCTATTAACAGTTAGCTTCTACAGCTGGGTTGCCCAAAGTGCGGCACAGGGGCCATCTGTGGTCCGTGACTCGTTTGTCATCGGCCTTAAGCACATTACAAAAAAATAGAGACCTCATTTGCACCCCTGGTGGTGAAATCAATCAAAATTAGGGTGGTCCCAAAAAGGAGGGATTTTTCAATTTGACTGTGTGTCAGTTTTAAAAGTGCTCCCCCTCTGGTCAACATATTTTTTTACCCCTTGCGTTCATATTTCGCTGTGTTTGTTGCATTTTTGTTGTGTTTCGCTTGATTGTAAAATATATCGATCGAGAGGGGGGGGGGGGGGGTGTTTTTCATATGTTGTCAATATTCAGTGTTTTATCGTTCATAGTTAAGATTGTAAATCCCACATTCTTTATTTTCATGTACATTCTGGCTGTCTCATTCAGTAAAAAGGTTAAAAAGGTAGAGGTTTTGTATCAGTGTCTCTAAAAATAGGACCCAAATATGTGTGTGTGCATGTGTGCGTGTGCGTGTGCGTGTGCGTGTGTGTGTGTGTGTGTGTGTTTTGCTGTCCTTAAAAATGGCCAACTCACAGAACTTATTACTATGTGTGTGTACGGTCAAATCTACCTAGCAACAGCGGTCGGTCCTCACAACTACAGAAGTAAAATATATATTTTTTTACTTTGTGTGTTTTGCATTCTGAAGTGAGGTTGCAACTCTCTACTGCCATCTAGTGCTAGATATATTTTTTTCATCATTCTAGCTATAGTGGAAAGGGGGGCCCTCACACCCTACTGACCAAACGTGGGTCCACACAAAGTAGGCAAGATGTGTGTGTGTGTGTGTGTGTGTGTGTGTGTGTGTGTGTGTGTGTGTGTGTGTGTGTGTATATTTTTGTAGTAAAAGTACCCTTTCTTCTTTACAAAAATACTCGAGTCAAATAAAAAGTATTTTACACTGACAAGCAGTGTTGGGTTAGTTACTGAAAACCAGTAACTAGTTACAGTTACTTTATTTCAAAAGTAACTCAGTTACTAACTCAGTTACTTACACCAAAAAGTAATGCGTTACTGTGAAAAGTAACTATTTAGTTACTTCTTTTTTTCTTCTTTTTTTTTTAAACCTCCCATTAATGCCCTTTTAGCCTTCATTTCAGTACTGTTATTGCACTGGAGAATAATACAATCTGTTGATCAACTTGACATGCATTTTTATTTTCCTTTTAACATAATTAATGAAAAACAGTGCAACATAAAAAGGCATTCCTCCTTTCTTTAAACTTGGACAAATGACCATTAATAAAAAACAAGTTAAAGTGCAACATAAGAAGGCACATTATATTCCTTGAAACATAGGTAGTGAAATAAAGCCTGACATCTGTAGGGATGCTGCTGTCTTCCACACTTGGAGCCATGGATTGTAGAATCCTTGTTTTCAGTGGCAGGATCATTGACACAGATGGTGAAGTTTCAGTGCTCAGTAGAGATGTAACACTTTGGAGGGGTTTAAGCACCTGGAGGACCTCATCTGCCACTCTCACATAATCATCAGACAGGGTGACATTTGTCTTCAGGGTGTTGTGGGTCAATGCAAAGTATATAGCTGCCTGCTGCTCCAACATATCATAAGTGGAGTTCCACCTCGTTGGGACATCATGTATGAGCTTATGAGTAGGCATCTTTAGCATTTCTTGCTTTGTCTTAAGCACATGAGCAGCTGTTGTGCTTGGGTGGAAGTAGGAAACCTCCTTCCTGATCCTCTCAAGGAGGCACTCCATCCTATTGACTGAGATTCCCTTCTGTGATGCCAAATTCACTACATGTGCAAAGCACCTATCTGTGGTCCCAGTCCTGCCTCATTCACTGTCATTATTTAATTTTTGGCATTATCACGTGTGACTGGGATATCTTTATCTTCCATTCCTCCACTGCTTGTGTCAGTACCTGCGCAAGGTGACTCTCGTAGAGGGGGCGTGTCTTCTCATCTCCCAGTCTGCTGTGATGAAGTGAGCGCATATAGTTCCCCTGGACGTCCACCCGTCTGTCATGAGCGCAACAGATGATGCTCGGGATAGTTCATCCACAACTTTTTTCTTCTCCTGCTCATAAAGATCTGGCACAATCTTATCGGTGAAGTGGGTGCGCGACGGGATGTCGTAACGTGGCTCAAGCACGTTCAGCATGTGTTTAAAACCCTCGTTTTGCACAACCGAGTCTGCACCTATAAACACACCGATTCAATGGCGCGGGGCGTTCAAGCTCCTCCGTTACTCCGCTCGCCATGACCACGCTGTGTGTGGACTGAGCGTGCCAACAACTATTTTATTTTTTTGTTTCATATATCAAACCGCTGATCACGTGTGTGCCTCCCCTCCCCACACCCACACCCATACACACACATAGACCGCGCCTCTTTTCTTCTCTCCGGCTTGTGACAGAGGAAGATTCAGAAGAACGACACTGCAGCGCTTCTGTTTCTAGCCGATACTACATCAAAAGTAACGTAAAATAACGCAGTAACGCATCATGTAGTAACGGTAACTGAGTTACTGAATATAAAAAATAACGCGTTAGATTACTAGTTACCGCCGAAACTAACGGCGTTACAGTAACGCGTTACTTTGCGTGAGTCCCAACACTGCTGACAAGTACCATTTTTTTCAAAAAGTTACTTAAGTAAATGTAATGGAGTAAATGATTACAAGTAACTACAGGTTCAATAGTTACTTTTTGAACTCTCCCACTAATAGTAGTCTGATATTATGCTGCCCTCGGTGTTGTTCTGCCTATCCCTCCTGTGTGTGTGTGTGTGTGTGTGTGTGTGTGTGTGTGTGTGTGTGTGTGTGTGTGTGTGTGTGTGTGTGTGTGTGTGTGTGTGTGTGTGTGTGTGTGTGTGTGTGTGTGTGTGTGTGTGTGTGTGTGCAGTCCTAGTGAGCATCAGTCAGCACATTAGAGTTACCCTGGTGAGCGTGGGCCCTCCTCCTCGTGGTGTCTCCATGCCAGTGTTTGTCTAGTCCCCCCCACCCACCCACCCCGCCGGGCTGTGGGCTGTTAACCTGGCAAACACTATCGCTCATCTCAGCACACAACTCGCAGCTTAAGAGCTCCGTGGGAGGAATCCATCTCCCCTCGCCTCTTTTTACTTTCTGTCTTTTCTTCCCTTTCGGAGCCGCCGCCTCCCCCCCACCCCCTTCCCCCGTCTCGTCTCTTGATCCCACTTTCTAATCTCTCCTCACACGCCTCCTCGGCAACTTTCTTCTCGCATCTATCCGCTCTTCTCTCCCCCCCCTTCCCCCCCGCGCGCGCGCCGTTTGAAGATAACGCCAAGCTCGCCGCGCGCTCCCCCAAGGCGCTACTGTACTTTTCTTAAATGAGGAGACGCTCCCACCTGCAGCTTTAAAGACGATTACTGTGCTCATTGTTGCTTAATGGCGCTCATGAGTCACACCTTGAACGCAAACAATGGCAGGAGTGCTCAGAATTACGGCCAAGAAAAGACTATTGTCCTATGCGACGTCCTGATAGGGCCTTTTTCACTTCCGATAATTCATTAGGTCATCTCATGGCGCTGTAGGTTGAATGATGCGGACACGTTTGTTACTGGATACTTTCTAATACGCTTCTGACTTGAGGACTTTGCATGTGTACGTGTTATGCAACTAGAACTAATTGATGCTTGTTTTTGTTGAATGTGCAATTATGTTAAATGAGTATGTCAAGGTTGTGTGCTATTTTGTGCTTAGCGGTTGTGTAGCTGCGAGCTCCTGGTAGCCTATAGCAGTGTTTTTCAACCTTTTTTGAGCCAAGGCACATTTTTTGTGCTGAAAAAATTTGGAGGCACACCACCAGCAGAAATCATTAAAAAACGAAACTCAGTTGACAGTTAAAGTCGTTGTCGCAATTGTTGGATATGACTTTAAAGCATAACCAAGCATGCATCACTATAGCTCTTGTCTCAAAGTAGGTGTACTGTCACCACCTGTCACATCACCCCCTGACTTACCGGTATTTGGAGTTTTTTGCTGTTTTCCTGTGTCTAGTGTTTTACTTCTTGTCTTGCGCTCCTATTTTGGTGGCTTTTTCTTTTTTTTGGTATTTTCCTGTAGCAGTTTCATGTCTTCCTTTGAGCGATTTTCCCCGCATTTACTTTGTTTTAGCAATCAATAATATTTCACTTGTTTTTATCCTTCTTTGTGGGGACATTTTCGATTGTCATGTCATGTTCGGATGTACATTGTGGACGCCATCTTTGCTCCACAGTAAGTCTTTGCTGTCGTCCAGCATTCTGTTTTTGTTTACTTTGTAGCCAGTTCAGTTTTAGTTTCGTTCTGCATAGCCTTCCCTAAGCTTCAATGCCTGTTCTTAGGGGCACTCACCTTTTGTTTATTTTTGGATTAAGCATTAGACACCTTTTTACCTGCACTCTGCCTCCCGCTGTTTCCGACATCTACAAAGCAATTAGCTACTGGCTGCCACCTACTGATACGGAAGAGTATTACACGGTTACTCTGCCGAGCTCTAGACAGCACCGACACTCAACATCAACACATCATTTGCAGACTATAATTACTGGTTTGCAAAAAATATTTTTAACCCAAATAGGTGAATTTACATAATCTCCCACGGCACACCAGACTGTATCTCACTGGCACACTAGTGTGCCGCGGCGCAGTGGTTGAAAAACACTGGCCTATAGCATAGAGGTTCATTTGTGTCTCCATTACGAAGGGTTTTTTTTTTTTAACACCTATATTAAGGTTTTATATACATGATGTAAGTTTATATGTAATGTTGTCACGGACACATTTATAATAACATTGAATATTTACGTATTTTGATCATTTTAAGCATAGGCGGCGCATTATTTAAAAAAACGCATCACGTTTTGTTTTCTTCTTTACTGATTATTACTCACTGCAGACTTCATGAGAGCCAACACACATAATAAAACATCACTTACTGTACAAGGTCTGCTGTCATTAGGATGCCGACTGCTAGGATGTTCATGTATGCCCATTTAGATGAAAAATTACTCATAATCCTCGCAAAGGGCGGTCAAACCAAGCGTCTTTTTGTGTCGTTCTCGCCATATCCGGGTCTAAATTGGCTGTCAAAGTGTACCTACTTGACAGAATACGCCCTCATCCTTCTACTATTCAGGTCAGAGGCATGATTTATGATCTACAATAGAGTTTGATGAGCAAGGAAACGAGGAAGCATCTCATCACTCGATTAGGTCAACATTGGCACGCAAGCTTATGATCACGGCACCGCTATAAATAGTTTGTCTGCGTTAGGACTTATAATAACAATATCACTAATACTTGGTTAAAATTCACACATATACACACAATAAACATCACGTACTGTACAAGGTCTGCTGTCATTAGGATGCAGACTGCTCGGATGTTCATTTATGCCCATTTAGATGAAATATTACTTATAATCCTCGCAAATAAAAGGGGGAGGGGTCAAACCAAGCGTCTTTTCGTGTCGTTCTTGCCTTTTCCGGGTCTAAATTGGCTGTCAAAGTGGACCAACTTGTCGGACTACGCCCTCATCCTTCTACTATCCAGGTGAGAGGCATGATTTATGCTCTACAATAGAGTTTCATGAGCAAGGAAACGAGGAAGCATCTCATCACTCGATGACGTCAACGTTGGCACGCAAGCTTATGATCACGGCGCTGCTATAAATAGTTTGTCTGTGTTAGCGCTTATAATAACAATAAAATAATGCTTGGCTAATATTCACACAATATACATCACTTACTCTACAAGGTCTGCTGTCATTAGGATGCCGACTGCTAGGATGTTCATATATTCCCATTTAGATGAAGAATGACTCATAATCCTCGCGAATAAAAGGGCGGTCAAACCAAGCGTCTTTTCATGTCGTTCTTGCCATTTCCGGGTCTAAATTGGCTGTCAAAGTGTACCAACTTGTCGGAATACGTTCTCATCCTTCTACTATCCCGGTCAGAGCCATGACGATCAACAACAAAGTTTGACGAGCAACGAAACAGCTCATCACTTGATGACGTCAACATTGGCACGCAAACTTATGATCACGGCGCCGCTATAAATAGTTTGTCTGCGTTAGCACTTATAATAACAATACCACTAATACTTGGTTAATATTCAATTCTGAATTTTTATACACTGAATTTTATACACTGATTGTTTTACACTGATTCTTTTTTTTTTTTTTTACACAATTTCTTTTACACTGATTTTTTTTTTTTACACTGATTTTTTATTTAAGGAAATTGTCAGCATAATTTGATGTAAAACATTCAGTTTAGCTACATAAACCTTGACTGTTTTATGGAGGACATTTAGATGTTTGCACAGGACACTTCTATTCACGAATGAAGAAAAGGCCACCGATGTTAAACATGACTGTAGATTTTTACGTCAAATAAAACTGGCAGGTCAGTCTCCAACATTTTTTGGAAAAAATAATCGGGGTAGTATTTTTCCATTTATAGGAATGCACTGTAAAAACAACGGCCATAGATTTGGTACTGATTTTTCCTGTCGTTCTCGCCATTTCCGGGTCTAAATTGGCTGTCCGAGTGTCCCAACTTGTCAAAATACGCCCTCATCCTTCTACTATCCAGGTGAGAGGCATAATTTACGACCTACAATAGATTTTAAATCAAATAAAACTAGCAGGTCAGTCGGCAACATTTTTTTGCAAAAATAACAGTGGTAGTATTTTTCCATTTACAGGAATGCACTGTAAAAACAACAGCCGTAGATTTGGTACTGATTTTTCCTGTCGCTCTCGCCATTTCTGGGTCTAAATTGGCTGTCAGAGTGTCTCAACTTGTCGAAATGCGCCCTCATCCTTCGACTATCCAGGTGAGAGGCATGATTTACGATCTGCAATAGATTTTACATCAAATAAAACTGGCAGGTCAGTCGGCCAAACATTTTTTGCAAAAATAACAGTGGTAGTTTTTTTCCGTTTACAGGAATGCTCTGTAAAAACGACTGTAGATTTGGTAGTGATTTTTTGTGTCGTTCTCGCCATTTCCGGGTCTAAATTAGCTGTCAGTGTGCCAACTTGTCGAAATACGCCCTCATCCTTCTACTATCCAGGTGAGAGGCATGATTTACTATCTACAATAGATTTTACATAAAAAAAAACTTAGCAGGTCAGTCGCCAACATATTTTTGCAAAAATAACAGTGGTAGTATTTTTCCATTTACAGGAATGCACTGTAAAAACAACGGCTGTAGATTTGGTACTGATTTTTTGTGTCGTTATCACCATTTTTGGGTCTAAATTGGCTTTCCGAGTGTCCCAACTTGTCAAAATACGCCATCATCCTTCTACTATCCAGGTGAGAGGCATAATTTACGATCTACAATAGATTTTACATCAAATAAAACTGGCAGGTCAGTCGCCAAAATTTTATTGCAAAAAATAACAGTGGTAGTATTTTACCATTTACAGGACTGCACTGTAAAAACAACGGCCGTAGATTTGGTACTGATTTTTCGTGTCATTCTTGCCATTTCCGGGTCTAAATTAGCTGTCAGTGTGCCAACTTGTCGAAATACGCCCTCATCCTTCTACTATCCAGGTGAGAGGCATAATTTACGATCTACAATAGATTTTACATCAAATAAAACTGGCAGGTCTGTCGCCAAAATTTTATTGCAAAAATAACTGGTAGTATTTTTCCATTTACAGGAATGCTCTGTAAAAACAACGGCCGTAGATTTGGTACTGATTTTTCGTGTCGTTCTCGCCATTTCCGGGTCTAAATTGGCTGTCCGAGTGTCCCAACTTGTCAAAATACGCCCTCATCCTTCTACTATCCAGGTGAGAGGCATGATTTACGATCTACAATAGATTTTACATCAAATAAAACTGGCAGGTCAGTCGCCAACATTTTTTTGTAAAAATAACAGTGGTAGTATTTTTCCATTTACAGGAATGCTCTGTAAAAACAACGGCCGTAGATTTGATACTGATTTTTTGTGTCGTTATCACCATTTTTGGGTCTAAATTGGCTGTCCGAGTGTCCCAACTTGTCAAAATACGCCCTCATCCTTCTACTATCCAGGTGAGAGGCATGATTTACGATCTACAATAGATTTTACATCAAATAAAACTGGCAGGTCAGTCGCCAACATTTTATTGCAAAAAATAACAGTGGTAGTATTTTTCCATTTACAGGAATGCACTGTAAAAACAACGGCTGTAGATTTGGTACTGATTTTTCGTGTCGTTCTCGCCATTTCCGGGTCTAAATTGGCTGTCCGAGTGTCCCAACTTGTCAAAATACACCCTCATCCTTCTACTATCCAGGTGAGAGGCATGATTGTCGATCTACAATAAAGTTTGACGAGCAAAGAAAACGATGAAGCAGCAGACCACTCGATGATTTCAACATCAACACACAAGCTAATTTGATTGATTGATTGATTGATTGATTGAAACTTTTATTTGTAGATTGCATAGTACAGTACATATTCCGTACAATTGACCACTAAACGGTAACACCCGAATAAGTTTTTCAACTTGTTTAAGTCGGGGTCCACGTTAATCAATTCATGGTACAAATATATACTATCAGCATAATACAGTCATCACACATGTTAATCATCAGAGTATATACATTGAATTATTTGCATTATTTAGGAGGGGGGGTTAGGTTGGGTTGCTATCAGCATACTTCAGTCATCAACAATTATATCATCAGAGAAATGGACATTGTAACAGTGTAGGTCTGACTTGGTAGGATATGTACAACGAGCAATGAACTTAGTGAGTTCAGAAAGCATAAGAACAAGTATATACATTTGATTATTTACATTTGATTATTTACAATCCGGGGAGGTGGGATGTGGTGGGGGGAGGGGGTTAAGCTAGGGTTGTAGCTGCCTGGAGGTGTTCTTTTAATGAGGTTTTGAAGGAGGATAGAGATGCACTTTCTTTTACACCTGTTGGGAGTGCATTCCATATTGATGTGGCATAGAAGGAGAATGAGTTAAGACCTTTGTTAGATCGGAATCTGGGTTTGACGTGGTTTGTGGAGCTCCCCCTGGTGTTGTGGTTATGGCGGTCATTTACGTTATGGAAGTAGTTTGACATGTACCGTATTTTAATGCGGTACAGTTAATGATTATTTGCACACACAAAAAAAAGTTTATCAATTTGAACATCAAATATGTTGTCTTTGTAGCATATTCAACTGAATATGGGTTGAAAATGATTTGCAAATCATTGTATTCCGTTTATATTTACATCTGACACAATTTCCCAACTCATATGGAAACGGGGCTTGTAAGTTTTACAATATAACTAAAACATGTGATGTCTGTAGGAGTGTTTTCATGCGTATTTGTACGTGCTATGTATTCCAGCTAGCGTCGATAGCATGAGTGTCTGTGTTAGTATTATTAAGTTACAATGGAATTCTGTTTTTATTGTTTCAGTTTTAATAAATTCACCATTCATTGAGTCTGTTTAGCTGATTGGAGAGCTAGCATCCGCAGCTAGTGGGTCCATGACGATGACTTCTGTTTTGTTTGACCAGCCGTTTTACTGCCATGTTTGCAGACACCGTTTGAAAACAATTAAGGTATGTAAATAAACATTTACAAATCTTTCATACCAGTATATATCTGCGGCTTACAGTCGGTGTTGCAGTGTTGCGGCTAATACCGTATTTTTCGGACGATAAGTCGCAGTTTTTTTCATAGTCTGGCCGGGGGTGCGACTTATACTCAGGAGCGACTTATGTGTGAAATGATTAACACATTACCGTAAAATATCAAATAATCTTATTTAGCTCATTCACGTAAGAGACTAGACGTATAAGATTTCATGGGATTTAGCGATTAGGAGTGACAGATTGTTTGGTAAACGTATAGCATGTTCTATATATTATAGTTATTTGAATGACTCTTACCATAATATGTTACGTTAACATACCAGGCACGTTCTCAGTTGCTTATTTATGCCTCATATAAAGTACACTTATTCAGCCTGTTGTTCACTATTCTTTATTTATTTTATATTGCCTTTCAAATGTCTATTCTTGGTGTTGGCTTTTAACAAATAAATGTCCCCAAAAAATGCGACTTATACTCCAGTGCGACTTATATATGTTTTTTTCCTTTTTTATAATGCATTTTCGACCGGTGCGACTTATACTCCGGAGCGACTTATAGTCCGAAAAATACGGTACTTCGGTATCAGGGAGGTGTAGACAAGGCTCATTGTAAGTTGTTTTACTCTGTCTAATGATCACGGTGACCCTATAAATAGTTTGTCTGCGTTAGCACTTATAATAACAATATCACTAATACTTGGTTAATGTTCAAGTCACGACATGTAAATGGAGTATTGTTGGCACGTTTTTTGGGAGGGTTTTATGGGACCTCTCATTGGCAGAAAACGTTTATTTAGGTTTGTTTACGAGTTAGAATGCATTAAAAAAAAAAAATCCATCCATCATCATGTCTGTGAGAGCTGGGGCTTTTAGCTCGGTGCCTAGTGTGCTGGACAATGCTTCCTGGCTTCCGTGTTACGCTGCAGGGAGGAAGCAAGGACGAGCAAAGTGGGTCAGGTGGGAAAGTTAAGACGTGGAGCAGCCGGGTGATGGACGACCGAGGCTGTAAGCCACGGGAGACAAATCAGACCCAACATAGCGATGAGCTGGCCTCTCGTTTAGGGAGGAAAACACAACCCCGAGTGTGTCGTTTGAAATTCCCTCCCGGAGCTCAGCCAATCAGCTTGATGGTGAAAACCTGCAGAAGGTGACAAGGGGGGGCGCGCTGTCGGGGGTTTTCACTCGTCCATCTTTGTTTGCCGGCGCTTACGAGGAGGATGAAGAAGCCGCAAATGTCAATATGTAAAGAATGGCTGTGTGCTCAATGACACTGGCTGCTTATGGCCGCTGTCTGTTTACTCCATCAGCCTCTCTCCGGAGGAGCACTGATGGGCTCTTCTCCTTCCCTCTGGCTTAATACACACTGCAGTGTGTGTGTGTGTGTGTGTGTGTGTGTGTGTGTGTGTGTGTGTGTGTGTGTGTGTGTGTGTGTGTGTGTGTGTGTCCCTGGCCTCTCCATGCAGCTGTGAGTGTGAGTGCATGATATTATTATTTGTACTATTTTAGGATTGTTGCTGGTTGGTTGGCCCACACTGCTCTGTGTGTGTGTGTGTGTGTGTGTGTGTGTGTGTGTGTGTGTGTGTGTGTGTGTGTGTGTGTGTGTGTGTGTGTGTGTGTGTGTGTGTGTGTGTGTGTGTGTGTAGGGGGTGGATGACCGATATGCTTCCAAGGACGGGGAGGCTGCAGGGAGCAGTGTGTGTGTGTCTGTGTGTGTGTGTGTGTGCGCGTGAATGAGTGAGTGATATTTGGCGTGGCTGTGGATGGCAGCGAGCATACGCACAGCACACAAGACAACAAGAGACGTGTCGCTGGAGCACTCAAAGTCTGCAACACATCACGTGCACAATGCTCAGTCCAGTTTGTACAGCAGGGCTATTCAACTACCGCATTTTCCGGATTATAAGGCGCACTGCCGATGTATGGTCTATTATTTTATTTTTTTTCCATATATAAGGCGCACCGGATTATAGGGCGCATTAAAGGGGTCATATTATTACATACTTGCCAACCTTGAGACCTCCGATTTCGGGAGGTGGGGGGGTGTGGTTGGGGGGGCGTGGTTAAGAGGGGAGGAGTATATTTACAGCTAAAATTCACCAAGTCAAGTATTTCATATATATATATATACTGTATATATATATATATATATATATATATATATATATATATATATATATATATATATATATATATATATATATATATATATATATATATACTGTATATATATATATATACTGTATATATATATATATATATATATATATATATATACTGTATATATATATATATATATATATATATATATATACTGTATATATATATATATATATATACTGTGTATATATATATATAAGAAATACTTGACTTTCAGTGAATTCTAGCTATAAATATATATTTATTTTATTTTATATATATATATATATATATATATATATATATATATATATATATATATATATATATATATATACATACATACATACATACATACATACATACATACATACATACATACATACATACATACATACATACATATAGAAATAAAATAAATACTTGAATTTCAGTGTTCATCTATTTACACATATACTTGTTGAGTTAAGGGTTGAATTGTCCATCCTTGTCATACTTGCCAACCCTCCCGAATTTTCCGGGAGTCACCCGAAATTCAGCGCCTCTCCCGAAAAGCTCCCGGGACAAATATTCTCCCGAAAATCTCCCGATTTTTAGCCGGAGCTGGAAGCCACGCCCCCTCCAGCTCCATGTGGACCTGAGTGAGGACAGCCTTTTTTCATGACGGGAGGACAACAGGGTGACAAGAACTAAATCATCCAGACTAGAGATAAATTGTATTAATTAAATATATTTATTAATTTAAAAAAAAACAACTAAATACATTTTTACTATATTTTGCTAAAAACATCAAAATTAATTGTATTTTTATTTGTATTTTTTCGTGACTCCTTATTACATCCAGCCATAGAATTATACATTAAAATAAACATATTTCAAATAATTGATTTTAAATTATCATAATAATTCATTTAAAATGACCATATTTAATTATTAAAATAATTGCTTGTTTATCAACAACTTTAGCATTTTATTCATTACATTTTGAAACTCTTAGAAGCCAAGTTATGTTATATTCCTTAATATTTATTTATGCAAGTTTGAAGTATTAATTATCTAAACACAGCTTTGTTTGCATATTTTCAGGATATATATATATATATATATATATATATATATATATATATATATATATATATATATATATATATATATATATATATATACCGTATATTACCAAATAAACGCCCTTGTGCAAATAACCGCCCATGTCCTAATAGCCGCCCGGGGTCTGACCCCATTTTGTGAAATAAACGCCTCTTCCTAATAAACGCCTATGTCCAAATAGCCGCCCATGGGCTGTTATTTGCATAATTTAGATTAAAATCATATTGACTTCATTAAACCCAATTTATAAGCTAAAAGGAAAAGCAAAGGTGCAATAATTCTGGTCATTACGGTAACAGCAGACGTTACGTGGGGATTCTGGGTAATCAACATATTGCAATGGGTGACCGCATATAGCGTAACACACACTCAACGACAACAACAAACCCACGAGGAAAAGTTTCAACATGGCAAGCAACAGCAGCAGTGAGTTGAATGAACAGGATACCGGTACACCACAACTGATGGACGGGAATACTTTAAGGGGGAAGAAGAACAGAAAGTTTGACTTGAAGTTCAAGCTAGCGGTTGTGAAGTATGCGGAGCAGAATTCTGGTTTGGCAGCGGCCAGGCAGTTTAACGTTGACCCAAAACGTGTACGAGAATGGAAACAAAAAAAGAGAGAACTACAATCTCAGTCGGCAATCGATGGAAAACGGGCTCGCTTATCTGGTGGAGGTAGGAAGAAAGTGAGCGACGAGCTTGATGCTAATTTGTGTCAGTGGATACATCACGTTCGTGGACTGAACCACCGTGTGTCCCGCAAAATGATCCGCATTAAGGCAAAGGACAGTGACAGTATTATTGTTCTGTTTTGATGGTGGGTTTTATACTTGAGTACTTGGTACCATAATTTTATTTTTCCCGGTAGGCTGCTTTATTTAAAAAGTTTATTTATTTTTAGTATTTGTATTCTATTTGACAATTGTTGCACTACTGTCATGTTGAGGCCTTGTTGATCTCTTGTCTTTTGATAGTCTTGTTTTTTTGTTTGTATGTTTACATTAGCTTTTACATTTAAAATTTTTAGTACGAAAAAAAATACTGGACACTAACCATTGTAACCAAATAATGGCCTGGTGCAGGCTGGTGCAAAAATAAATAAAAGCCTTGTGCAAATAACCGCCCATGTCCTAATAGCCGCCCGGGGTCTGACCCCATTTTGTGAAATAAACGCCCGGGCTACTATTTGGTAATATACGGTATGTATGAAATACTTGACTTGGTGAATTCTAGCTGTCAATATACTCCTCCCCTCTTAACCACGCCCCCAACCACGCTCCGCCCCACCCCCCACCTCCCGAAATCGGAGGTCTCAAGGTTGGCAAGTATGATCCTTGTTCTATTCTCTGTCACTATTTTTCTAACCATGCTGAACACCCTCTCTGATGATGCATTGCTGTGTGGCACGCACAAAAGTGCTTTCATCAAATGCACTAGATGGCAGTATTGCCCTGTTTAAGAGTGTCACAACATTGCTGTTTACGGCAGACGAACTGCTTTACGGTAGACGGAAACGTGACTGCTGTTGTTGTGTGTTGTTGCCGCGCTGGGAGGACGTTAATGAAACTGCCTAACAATAAACCCACATAAGAAACCAAGAACTCGCCCTCGATCATTCTACAGTTATAACGTGATTGGGCAGGCACGCCGTTTAAAATGTGGAAAAGCGGATTCAGGTCCGCATGGACCTGAGTCCACCTGAATTTTGGGAGATTTTCGGGAGATAATTTGTCCCGGGAGGTTTTCGGGAGTCTCCCGGAAAATCCGGGAGGGTTGGCAAGTATGTATTATTATTTTTTTGTTTTCTAAATGTAAAAGACTTCCTTGTGGTCTACATAACATGTAATGGTGGTTATTTGGTCAAAATGTTGCATAGATGATGTTTTACAGATCATCTTCAAGTCGATTTCTGACAGTCTCTTCAAGATGCGCCGTTTTGTGGGCGGTCTTATTTACGTGGCTCACCTTCGGCATCTTTGTTGTAGCGGTGTAGCGTGCAAGGATGAGAGTGGAAGAAGTGTCAAAAGGTGGAGCTAACTGTTTTAATGACGTTCAGACTTTACTTCAATCAGTAACGGAGCAGCGTCTCCTCATCCGGAAACAACAACACAGGAAATGTGTCCCGTGAAAAACCGTCCGACCGGAACTCTCTAATAACTAAAGTTCCTTGGGTGAATAATGTAAACTCACTACACCGGTATGTTTTAGCGCTTTCATAGCGAGTTTACTGACAGATATAAGTAGAGATGTCCGATATTATCAGCATGCCGATATTATCGGCCGATAAATGCTTTAAAATGTAATATCGGAAATCATCGTTATCGGTTTCAACCACCAGCAGAAAACGTTAAAAAATTAAACTCTACCAGGTCGTCGTGCCTTATATTGAGTTTGTTGGTGTTTTCCTGTGTGTAGTGCTTTAGTTCTTGTCTTGCGCTGTCATTTTGGTGACCCTTCCTGTTTTGTTGGTGTTTTCCTGTAGCAGTTTCATGTCTTCCTTTGAGCGCTATTCTGCACACCTGCTTTGTGTTAGCAAGCAAGACTATTTGCATTGTTGCTATCCTTCTTTGTGTGGACATTGTTGATTGTCATGTCAAGAACAGATGTACTTTGTGGACGCTGTAAGTTTTTGCTGTCGTCCAGCATTCTGTATGTTTACTTTGTGGCCAGTTCAGTTTTACTTTCGTTTTGCATAGCCATTGTTTTTCCCTTTCCCTTTGGTTATTTTTTGGTTTAAGCATTACATACCTTTTTACCTGCACGCTGCCTCCCTATGTGGTCTGCATATTGGGATTACAACAAACCATCCTTGTCTCACTCGACACATTCCGACTTTTACAAAGCTATTAACTACCTGCTGCCACCTACTGACATGGAGTATTACGTGGTTACCCTGCCGAGTTCTACACAGCACAGACACTAAGCAACGGCACATTATTTGCAGATTATAATTATTGATTTGCAAAAAATATTTTTTGGACCAACTAGGTGAAGTTGCATAATTTCCCACGGCACACCAGACAATATCTCACGGCACACTAGTGTGCCGCGGCACAGTGGTTGAAAAGCACTGATCTACATCAATCATTGAACACAATTTGTCAAATAAACCTTAGGTGGAGCGTTGTAGCCCTCTACTGGTCGAATTTAGCATAACATGTATTAAACAAGCTCTGAGCATTAACTCCCAAGACAAAAACACGACCACAAATACAAAGGACATCACAAAGTTAGCAATTTCAATACAAAACAAACTTAATATATATGCGCAAATTATATCTACTTACAAATTTGACCAAGTTTGGTGATGAAGGTTACACGGGGATTCCTACCATTGTTGCTGCTTGTCTGGATCAATGTGTCCGTCGCTTAAAAAGTCCGCCAGGAAACAATGACTAGAGTAGAATATTCCTACTTTGTTGTCCAATTTCTTATAAGTCTCCTTTTCGCAATTTATTTGTATTTTTTTCTTCCTGGTTAATTGATTAGTCTTCTTCTACTCACCCCACTGCTGCTTCACTTTGACACATACGCCTCGCCGTTGCTCCCTGCAGGGTGGCGGAGGTACTGCATATATGGTCAACCCTAGTTGAGTATGCTTATATATATATATGAGGATTTTCCTGCAGGTTTTCATATTTGACAGGGATTTTTTTTTTTTTTTTTTTTTTTTTTTTTTTCGAGAACAAGTGGTCCTTTTTTAATGAGTTTTTCTGGTTGTGATGCACTCCTTCAAATGATTAATAATGTACAAAAAGAGAGAGAAATTGCAAGGCTGAGGACTTCATAGGCAGAAGAATAGGAATAGGTTGTATTAGAATACAGAGCATCCGGAAAGTATTCACAGCGTTTTACTTTTTCCGCATTTTGTTACGTTACAGCGAGGGGTGTCCAAACTACGGCCCAAGTGCCACATGAGGGCCCGCCGGCGACTTCAGTTTGGCCCGCGACACATCACGAGTTTGATAAGGAATCTTTAATTTTAGATATCCAGCAATCTGTTTCTAAAATTGGCCCTCGTGTGTAAATGTGAGTGTGAATGTTGTCTGTCTATCTGTGTTGGCCCTGCGATGAGGTGGAGACTTGTCCAGGGTGTACCCCGCCTTCTGCCCGATTTTAGCTGAGATAGGCTCCAGCGGCCCCCGCGACCCCGAAGGGAATAAGCGGTAGAAATGGATGGATGGATGGATGTTTCCTGCAAATGTTCCGCCATCTGGTGGACAATGTGAGTAAATCAGGTCAACAACCTTGAATTGTCGGTCGAAGCGAGCACAGCATTTACTTATTTGACACAATCCAAACAACCTTCCCTAGTCATGGCGCAGAATTATTATTATTTTTTTAATGCAACCTCCACAAAAAGTCCCCACATTTGGTCACACATTCCACAACCTGTACACGTAAATAAAACAAATTCAAATTTTAATCCTTTACAATGCACGATGAGAAAAATGCAAAACACTCTCTCCACACTTATCCACGTTTGGCGCATTTTAGCTGCTTGACATTTCTGATTGATTACAAAACTCTGAAGAGGTTGTGATGGAAGTAAACAAGGTAGGAGTTGAACTTTCGCACACTCTTAATATCTAATTATATTAATCATTAATTACTCACACATCATATGGATATAAATTGTTACTTTACATGCAGTCGGCCCTCGGCCAATTTATTTATTTATTTTTGCCTAATGCGACACCCCTGCGTTAGAGCCTCATTCCAAAATGGAATCAATTAATTTTTGTCCTCAAAATTCTACACACAATACCCCATAATGACGATGTGATTTTTTTTTTCCCCGCAAATTTATAAAATACAAAAAAATAAAAACACATGTAATTAAGTATTCACACCCTTTGTTCAATATGTTTGCACCTTTGGCAGCAATTACAGCCTCAAGTCTATTTTTAATACGACCCACAAGCTTGGCACACTTATCTTTGCAGCAACTCTCAACCTCTACCAGGTTGGATGAGAAGAAGGGCTTTTCAAATTGCGTTCTTTTTATTTTTGCCGTTTCACCTTCATTATTATTTCCCACGCATGTCTTCTGATGGCAGTGCGTCAAAGAGAATGAAAGTGAATGGGTGAAACATCGGACGCGGTGAAATGCTGAGCAAGAATTGTCTGCAGCCTTGCAACCCTCGTTAAATTATGAAGATGACATCTTCCGAAATGCGTGAAGATTGGGTGAAATTGGCCGGGATAACTGAGCAGCCTAGTGGTCTCGTTATTGAGACTTCCTCTGTCTCTCGTCTGCAACAACACTTCCTGTGTGCAAAACAATCACCGGAACAGAATAACAGTTCTCCCTTTTTTCTTTTTTTTCTTTTTATTCCTGAGAGTTTAGACACCCCTGGTGTTGTATCAAGCGAAGTGTGGCTTTACTTTTGTCTTCACACACACACACACACACGCACACACAGTGATAGTTCCATCAGTGTAATAGTCAATCCCCAGAGATTCTAAATGCAGCGGAACATCGAGCTGGGTGAGATTAGTGTGCACGTGTGTGTGTGATTGTGTGTGTGCCATGTGTGTGTGTGTGCCATGTGTGTGTGTGTGTGTGTGTGTGTGCGTGCATGTGTGGTTGTAAAATTGCTTTTTGACACTTTCCTCGTCTGTTTTTTCCCCCTCATTTTAACAGCTCAGGTTGGTGTGTGTGTGTGTGTGTGTGTGTGTGTGTGTGTGTGTGTGTGTGTGTGTGTGTGTGTGTGTGTGTGTGTGTGTGTGTGTGTGTGTGTGTGTGTGTGTGTGTGTGTGTGTGTGTGTGTGTGTGTGTGTGTGTGCGCGCGCACGCATGCGTGTATGCGTACATGTGTGTGTGTTACGATGTCATTGTAACCGCAAACATCTGCTGGTTTAATGAGCCTTGAAAAGTGATGGGACACTTTTAACTTTATTTCTACTCACATCGTTGTGTGTGTGTGTGTGTGTGTGTGTGTGTGTGTGTGTGTGTGTGTGTGTGTGGTCCGTGGATCTATTGGCACCGGGCCGCACAAAAAATTTAAACTTTTTTTTTTTTAAATAAATAAAAAATTTAAATTTTTTTTTTTATTAAATCAATAATAAATCAAAACATTAAAAACACAAGATACACAAGATACACTTACAATTAGTGCACCAACCCAAAAAAAACTCCCTCCCCCTCCCTCTCATTCACACAAAAGGGTTGTTTCTTTCTGTTATTAATATTCTGGTTCGTGCGTCTTCCGTATTGGCGGCGCCAATGCCCCACCAGTGGGCGTGGCCTGCTTGGCTCCTCCCCTTTAGGTATTTTACATAGCACCTCACAATTGTTAGCACCCTCCCTTTAGGAGGTTAGCGTCCTCTCAGATCCTTTTATCCTAAGTGTGTCTAAAAAGGGGGTCGGCACTTTAGCGCCGCCCTCGTGGCTCCCTGGAGCTTTTTATAAAAATGTACGGTTTTTGGTGTTTGTAGGAGGACAAACATGACACAAACCTTCTTAATTGTTAGAAATCCCACTGTTTAAATTAGACATGCTTCACTGATGAGAGTATTTGACGAGCGCCGTTTTGTCCTACTCATTTTGGCGGTCCTTGAACTCACCGTAGTTTTTTTATAGAGTGTCTGCCCTGATATCGGTAGGCCGAGTCATACCAAAGACTATAAAAATGGGACCCACTACCTCCCTGCTTGACACTCAGCATCAAGGGTTGGAATTGGGGGGTTAAAACCCCAAAAATGATTCCCGGGCGCGGCCACCGCTGCTGCTCACTGCTCCCCTCACCTTCCAGGGGGGCGATCAAGGGTGATGGGTCAAATGCAGAGAATAATTTCGCCACACCTAGTGTGTGTGTGTGACAATCATGGGTACTTTAACTTTACCATGTACAACTTGACGTGTTTTTCGCCACTCCTGGTTTGTCTCATTTTGTCCACCAAACGTTTTATGCTGTGCGCGAATGCAGAAAGGCGATCTCTGTTGATGTTATTGTCTTGTTGGTGTGCTAATCAGGCATGTTTGGTCTGCTGTACGTACATAATGCATCATTGTGTGTCGTTTGTAGGTATATTTGAGTTTATTTAATCTCTTTTACTTATGTGCTATTTAATTTATATTTCCATGTCTCATGACACATTATCACAATATTTGTAATATTCAGAATCAGAATCAGAAATACTTTATTAATCCCCGAGGGGAAATCAAAATTTTCAGCACAGTCCCATTCAAGATCAGACAAACATTACAGGGAGACAGAACAGGATCAAACATTACAGGGAGACAGAACAGGATCAAACATGACAGGGAGACAGAACAGGATCGCTGACGGGTCTGCCAACTTCAGGCGCCCCTTACAAAAAAGGTGAGATACAGGTAAACAATGGGGGGGGGGTGAGAAAAAAATAACAAATAAAAAAAAATATATATATTTATAAATTTTGGCTGCATTTCTGATAGTTGTTTGTGTGCCGTGTTGTTCCAGACCACAGCAAACGTTGCTTGCAAAGATTGTAATAAATCCATTAGAAGAAGACAGCCTGCCGTTTCCTTTAACTACTTTATACCTTTGCCCAATTACCTAAACCAGTCATTTCCAGGAGTTGTCTCTCGCTCTAAGAAAACCTCCGTTTTAGGAATGTTTTCCACTTTTGTAAAAATGTGTAGAAAAAATATTACATTTCAACATTTCTGTCAACAAATAGGCATTTTGATAGTAGGCTAATATAGCTAATATAGACACATCTTGTATAACATTTATGTAAGGCTTTTAATTTTTTTACGGCTCCAGACGGATTTGTTTTTTGTATTTTTGGTCCTCTTTCAACATTTTGGGCTAAAATGAAGAGAAGTTCCAAACTTTACCCTGCAAAACAGGAGTAAGTGCAAACAACAGCAATAGTGGTCAGAGTGTCCGCCCTGAGATCGGTAGGTTGTGAGTTCAAACCCCGGCCGAGTCATACCAAAGACTATAAAAATGGGACCCAATACCTCAGCATCAAGGGTTGGAATTGGGGGTTAAATCACCAAAAATGATTCCCGGGCGTGGCCACCGCTGCTGCTCACTGCTCCCCTCACCTCCCAGGGGGGTGATCAAGGGTGATGGGTCAAATGCAGAGAATAATTTCGCCACACCTAGTGTGTGTGTGGCAATCATTGGTACTTTATCTTTATTACTATGAGAGGCAATCCCGACAATAGTTGCTCCTTTCGGTTGCTACGCCTCGACGGGGTAGCGAACCCGAAAGTTGACTCCGTTAAAAAAATCTAGACTGCAATGCTTAATTTTTTTTAAAGGAGCAAATACACATGGACTTGATAGAAGATTTTAAAAAATACATATATCTAAACTCAAAAAAGACAAGTGGAATAATTACATTATTTATAAATAAATACAAAATAATAGTAAAAAACATGATAATCATTAATAAACATAACAAAACATGCTTGTAGGAACATGTATATGTTTCTAGTAGGTCTCTAATAATCTAGAAAGGTGTTTCTTTACGTATCATGAATGTTTTTCTAGATAAATGATCCCCTTTGTCCATCTTTTTTTTTTGAACACTTCAGATTTTGTACATTTGCTCCAAAATATCCTAAATAGTCCTCGAACACAATGATGGCATTGTCTTACTTCCTGATCCCTCGCTCTCTAATTTGCTTAATACTTTCCTACCGACAAGCTCCCTTGCGTCCTTTCCTCCATCCCTAACCCTCCAACCTCCTTCGCTTCCTTCTTCGTTCCCTCGATCCCTCCTCTCCTACCATCCTTGCCTCCCACTATGCTCCCTTACCCGCTACTTCTTTGATCCTTCCCTCTTTCCCTTTATCCCTTTCCTCGCTCCCTCGCTGGTTGGCGACCTCCAAGGCTTTGACCCACTTTGATGTCGAACGCTGTCCGAGGTGGTCAAGGGGGCGGGGCCACGGATCATTTCGGGAGCCGTGCCATTTCTCTGCGCTTGACCCCTCCCCCGCCGCCTCACTACAGAGAGTGTAATCTGTTAAGTGGGCGGAGACATGAAAGGGCAAAATATGCAGTGTGTGTGTGTGTGTGTGTGTGTGTGTGTGTGTGTGTGTGTGTGTGTGTGTGCGTGCGTGCGTGCGTGCGTGCGTGCGTGCGTGCGTGCGTGTGTGCGTGTGTGACGTGTCGTGCTCCCGTGAAGGATGCCGTGGTGGAAAATTTCCAGGATTTTTAAAATTATTTTTTCAAGTTTCGCTACTTAGAGCAAGGGTTGCAATGTGGTGAAAATGTGCAGAAAGTTTCCCTACTCACAGTACGGTTGCAGTGTGATGGAAAATTTCTGGAAATTTTTCCCACTTAAGGCAACGATTGCGACGGAGTGGAAAATTTCCAGAAATATTTCATGGAAGTTTCCCTTCTTTGAACAAGGTTTGCAATGTGGTAGTTAATTCAATTTTACGTAAAGTTTCTCTACTTAGAGCAAGGGTTGCAATGTGGTGGAAAATTTCCAGGATTTTAATAGTTGTTTAAGTTTCCCTATTTAGAGCAAGGGTTGCAATGTAGTGAAAAATGTGCGGAAAGTTTCCCTACTCAGAGTACGGTTGCAATGTGGTGGAACATTTTCAGAAAGTTTCCCTACTTAAGGGTTGGCATGTGGTGGAAAATTTCCAGGATTTTTTAAATTATTTTTTCAAGTTTCGCTACTTAGAGCAAGGGTTGCAATGTGGTGAAAGTTTCCCTACTTCACAGTACAGTTGCAGTGTGGTGGAAAATTTCCGGAAAATTTTCCCACGTAGAGCAAGGATTGCGATGGAGTGGAAAATTTCCAGAAAGATTTCAGGAAAGTTTCCCTTCTTTGAACAAGGTTTGCAATGTGGTAGTTAATTCAATTTTACGTAACGTTTTCCTAGTTAGAGCAAGGGTTGCAATGTGGTGGAAAATTTCCAGGATTTTTTAAAATTATTTTTTAAAGTTTCCCTATTTAGAGCAAAATGATCCCACAGAAGACGAGCGCCACCCGAGCTGATGGTGACGCCATAATGGCCGCTTCGCTCCGCACAAAAGCAATAGAAGTCTGTCTTCTCTGAACTTCCCGCGCGCTGCCACTGTGAAGGCAAGAGGAGACATGAGCACGGTGGCACAAAACCAATGGGGTTCTTGTTAGGTCAAGTCTCATTCAACTCTAGTAAGAATCAGAGCACTCAAAATAGATAGGATTCTTGTTGGATTTGGTTTAACGAGAAAAAATCGATAGTGTTTTTGGATCGTGTCTCAATTTAAGTTCAATAAGATTATTTGTAGATCACATTGGACAGAATCAATATGGTTCTTGTTAGATTTGGTCAATTTGGACAAAATCAATAGGGTTCTTGTTCGATCACATTGAACAAAATCAATAGGGTTCTTGTTAGATCAGGTCACATTCAAGGCAATCAACAGGGTTCTCGTTCGGTCACATTGAACAAAATCAGTAGGGATCTTCTTCGATCACATTGAACAAAATCAGTAGGATTATTGTTCCATCACATTCAACACAATCAATAGGGTTCTTGTTAGATCACATCAACGCAATCAACAGGGTTATTGTTCGATCACATTGAACAAAATCAGGAGGGTTCTTGCTTTATCACATTGTACAAAAACAATAAGGTTCTTGTTAGATCAGGTCACATTTAACACAATCAATAGGGTACTTTTTCGATCACATTCAACACAATCAATAGGGTTCTTTTTCGATCACATTCAACACAATCAATAGGGTTATTGTTCGATCACATTGAACAAAATCAGTAGGGTTCTTGTTCTATCACAGTCAACACAATCAATAGGATTCTTGTTAGATCAGATTCAACACAATCAACAGGGTTAATGTTCAAACACATTGAACAAAATCAGTAGAGTTCTTGTTTTATCACATTGAACAAAAATAATAAGGTTCTTGTTAGATCAGGTCACATTCAACACAATCAATAGGGTTCTTTTTGGATCACATTCAACACAATCAATAGGGTTCTTGTTCGATCACATTCAACACAATCAATAGGGTTCTTGTTAGATCACATTCAACGCAATCAACATGGATATTGTTCGATCACATTGAACAAAATCAGTAGGGTTCTTGTTCTATCACATCGAACAAAAACAATAAGGTTCTTGTTAGATTAGGTCACATTGAACACAATCAATAGGGTTCTTTTTCGATCACATTCAACACAATCAATAGGGTTCTTTTTCGATCACATTCGACACAATCAACAGGGTTCTTGTTCGATCACATTCAACACAATCAATAGGGTTCTTGTTCTATCACACTGAACTAAATCAATAGGGTTCTTGTTCTATCACATTGAACAAAATCAATAGGGTTCTTGTTCAGTCACATTGAACAAAATCAGTAGGGTTCTTGTTCGATCACATTGAACATAATCAATAGGTTTCTTGTTCAAACACATTCGACACAATCAATAGGGATCTTGTTCGATCACATTCAACATAATCAATAGGTTTCTTGTTCAAACACATTCGACACAATCAATAGGGTTCTTGTTCGATCACATTGAACAAAATCAATAAGGTTCTTATTAGATCAGTTAACATTCAACACATTCAATAGGGTTCTTGTTCGATCACATTCAACACAATCAATAGGGTTCTTGTTCGATCACATTCAACACAATCAATAGGGTTCTTGTTCGATCACATTTAACACAATCAATAGGGTTCTTGTTCGATCACATTCGACACAATCAATAGGGTTCTTGTTCGATCACATTCGACACAATCAATAGGGTTCTTGTTCGATCACATTCAACACAATCAATAGGGATCTTGCTCGATCACATTCGACACAATCAATAGGGTTCTTGTTCGATCACATTCAACACAATCAATAGGGTTTTTGTTCGATCACATTCAACACAATCAATAGGGTTGTTGTTTGATCACATTCGACACAATCAATAGGGTTCTTGTTCGATCACATTCAACACAATCAATAGGGTTCTTGTTCGATCACATTCCACACAATCAATAGGGTTCTTGTTCGAACACACTGAACTAAATCAATAGGGTTCTTGTTCTATCACACTGAACTAAATCAATATGGTTCTTGTTCTATCACATTAAACAAAATCAATAGGGTTCTTGTTCGATCACAAAGAACAAAATCAATAAGGTTCTTATTAGAGCTGGTCACATTCAACACAATCAACATGGTTGTCGTTCGATTACATTGAACAAAATCAATAGGGTTCTTGTTGGATTTGATCACACTGTCACTCAATACAGGTCACATTAAGGAAAATCAGTAGGGTTCTTGTCGCCCTTTGACCCCCTGCTACTCCAGACACGTGTGTGTGTGTGTGTGTGTGTGTGTGTGTGTGTGTGTGTGTGTGTGTGTGTGTGTGTGTGTGTGTGTGTGTGTGTGTGTGTGTGTGTGTGTGTGTGTGTGTGTGTGTGTAAGATACCGGTCAAAATGAATAGGGTCATTGCTTTGACCACGCCCCCTGGACTTCCTGACACATGATAACCAACTTGACCTTCCAGAGTCCAGACCCTGCAGTGTTTCTCTGGAAGCCCCAAAGAAGCTTTTAGTCTTCCTGCTTGATGTTTTATTCAGCATCAATGGCGTCTGATTGCAGTCATTTGTGTGCACTCTTCATCCTGGAGCGCTTTTCAACGCACTGGTGTGTGTGTGTGCGTGTGTGTGTGTGTGTGTGTGCGTGTGTGTGTGTGTATGTGTGTGTGTGTGTGTGTGGGCGCGGGGGGAGGGTGTCCTTGTTTACCGCGTTTATGAATTTATGTTTTCTCTGCGCGCTCTCGTCAGTGTGTGTGAGTCAATTTGTCTTTCAATTGCTAGTGCTAATGCTAATGTGGCGCTTTGTGAGTCACTCCTGGAAGTGTGTATGTGTTGGGGGGCGGGGGGGGGGGTGTAGATGTAAGCAACAGACTGCACTGGAAAGCAACACACAAGTAAACAGTGTGTGTGTGTGTGTGTGTGCGTGTGTGTTCTTGTATTTCTACCCTTCTTGAGACATCAACAAGGAAAAGTACCTTCCATATGAGGACATAAATCATAGTCCCAGTACAGAAAAGCATTGCATCTAATAGATAATGTCTCATTTGCACACCTGGTGGTGAAATATATCAAAATTAGGGTGGTCCCCAAAAAAAATTTGACTGTCAACATATGAAATAACAAGTGTGTGTAAAAAAAAAAATTTTTTTGAAGTGCTCCCCCTCTGGTCAACATATGAAATAACAAGTGTGTGTAAAAAAAATTTGAAGTGCTCCCCCTCTGGTCAACATATGAAATAACAAGTGTGTGTAAGAAATTAAAATGCGCCCCCTTTGGCCAAAGTGAATACAAACAATAAAATAAATAAATAAGAGTTGGGAAATTGTGTTAGATGTAAATATAAACGGAATACAATGATTTGCAAATCCTTATCAACCCATATTCAATTGAATGCACTACAAAGACAACATATTTACTGTTCAAACTCATAAACTTATTTTTTTTTTTGCAAATAATAATTAACTTAGAATTTCATGTCTGCAACACGTGCCAAAGTAGTTGGGAAAGGGCATGTTCACCACTGTGTTACATGGCCTTTCCTTTTAACAACACTCAGTAAACGTTTGGGAACTGAGGAGACACATTTTTGAAGCTTCTCAGGTGGAATTCTTTCCCATTCTTGCTTGATGTACAGCTTAAGTTGTTCAACAGTCCGGGGGTCTCCGTTGTGGTATTTTAGACTTCATAATGCGCCACACATTTTAAATGGGAGACATGTCTGGACTACAGGCAGGCCAGTCTAGTACCCGCACTCTTTTACTATGAAGCCACGTGGCTTGGCATTGTCTTGCTGAAATAAGCAGGTAACGTTGCTTGGATGGCAACATATGTTGCTCCAAAACCTGTATGTACCTGTCACCATTAATGGTGCCTTCACAGATGTGTAAGTTACCCATGTCTTGGGCACTAATACACCCCCATACCATCACAGATGCTGGCTTTTCAACTTTGCGCCTATAACAATCCGGATGGTTCTTTTCCTCTTTGGTCCGGAGGACACGACGTCCACAGTTTCCAAAAACAATTTGAAATGTGGACTCGTCAGACCACAGAACACTTTTCCACTTTGTATCAGTCCATCTTAGATGAGCTCAGGCCCAGCGAAGCCGGCGGCGTTTCTGGGTGTTGTTGATAAACGGTTTTCGCCTTGCATAGGAGAGTTTTAACTTACACTTACAGATGTAGCGACCAACTGTAGTTACTGACAGTGGGTTTCTGAAGTGTTCCTGAGCCCATGTGGTGATATCCTTTACACACTGATGTTGCTTGTTGATGCAGTACAGCCTGAGGGATCGAAGGTCACGGGCTTAGCTGCTTACGTGCAGTGATTTCTCCAGATTCTCTGAACCCTTTGATGATATTACGGACCGTAGATGGTGAAATGCCTAAATTCCTTGCAATAGCTGGTTGAGAAAGGTTTTTCTTAAACTGTTCAACAATTTGCTCACACATTTGTTGACAAAGTGGTGACCCTCGCCCCATCCTTGTTTGTGAATGACTGAGCATTTCATGGAATCTACTTTTACACCCAATCATGGCACCCACCTGTTCCTAATTAGCCTGCACACCTGTGGGATGTTCCAAATAAGTGTTTGATGAGCATTCCTCAACTTTATCAGTATTTATTGTCACCTTTCCCAACTTCTTTGTCACGTGTTGCTGGCATCAAATTCTAAAGTTAATGATTATTTGCAAAAAAAAAAAAAAAATGTAAATGTTGTCTTTGTAGTGCATTCAATTGAATATGGGTTGAAAATGATTTGCAAATCATTGTATTCCGTTTATATTTGCATCTAACAAAATTTCCCAACTCATATGGAAACGGGGTTTGTTAATACAAATATTTATACATCTAGAAAGGGTGGTCCTAAAGAGGTAGGCATATTTCTGAGGTCTCAAGAAGGTAAGAAATACAAGAATATGTGTGTGTGTGTGTGCAGAAGAAGAGAGTAAAGCATAGAGGGATGGGGGGGGGGTATAAAAGCATAGGAAGGTTAGAAGGCGGGAAGAGGACAAAGTGGAAAAAGACACAGCCTCTTCATCATCCTCTTCATCATGGTCCTATTCTACTCCTCCTCCTCCTCAATGCTGCTTTGTTCTCATGACAAGGCGACCCTTTCCCTGGCAGGAACAATGTAAACACACTATGGACAAATGACAAAGAGAGAGACTAAAGCAACAATACGTAACAACGTGCAGCGCCACTAGGCTAGCAGTACAATGTCAAAGCATTCACATATATGGTTTTCTACACCAAAATTCATCCATCCATTTGTCCATTTCCTACCGCTTGTCCCTTTCGGGGTCGCGGGGGTTGCTGGAGCCTATCTCAGCTGCATCTATTTATTCAACTTTTTCTTCTTCTTCTCCAAATTTTAGCGCGCTCTACCTTCCACATTTTTCACACCAATCTAAAAAACGTTCCAACTTCAAACTGTTCAGCCTATTCGGGAATCGCGGGCTTTCCCTTGACAAATTCCAAAAATTCCCAGATTTCCCAGAATTCCAGGTTTTCCGGGACATTTTTCCCATTCAAAATGAACTGGCCATTTTTCAAACTTCCACCATTTTTCAACCTGTTTCACCATTCTGGGAATTCAATCTTCCCCTTTTCCAAGTTCCAAAAAATTCCAGGATTTTCCAGAATTCCTGATTTTCCAAAGCCCTATTTCCACCCTTTTTTCGGGCGACTACTCCTTCCACATTTTTCAACGCATTTCAACCATTCCACCGTCAAAACATTCCTCTTGAACTGGAAAAATTCCCGGTTTTCCCGAAATTCCAGGAATTCCGTAATACCATTTCTCACTTCAACATTTCTCGACTGATTTTGAACATTTAACACCAACCATTTCAACTCATTTTGACCATTCAATTTTTATACCATTTGACAAATTTGAAGGGGAAAAAAAAAAAATTCCCATTTTTCCCAAAATTCCCAAATTTGGGGGAAATTCCCATTGAAATGAATGGGACATTCTTCAAACTTCCACAATTCCCACAGTCTTCAACCCATTCAAACCGTTCTACCTTTAACACATTCCACCATTCTGGAAAGTCACACTACCCTTTTTCCAAGTTCCAAAAAATTCCAGGATTTTCCAGAATTCCTGATTTTCCAAAGCCCTATTTCCACCCTTTTTTCTGGCGACTACTCCTTCCACATTTTTCAACGCATTTCAACCATTTTACCGTCAAAACATTCCTCTTAATCAGGACAAAAGACGAAGTTGTTTTTTGAACTGGAAAAATTCCCGGTTTTCCCGAAATTCCAGGAATTCCATAATACCATTTCTCACTTCAACATTTCTCCACAGATTTGAAACATTTCAACAGCAACTATTTCAACTCATTTTGACCATTCAATTTTTATACCATTTGACAAATTTGAAAAAAAATTAAAAAATTCCCATTTTTCCCAAAATTCCCAAATTTGGGGGAAATTACCATTGAAATGAATGGGACATTCTTCAAACTTCCACAATTCCCGCAGTCTTCAACCCATTCAAACCGTTCCACCTTTAACACATTCCACCATTCTGGAAATTCACACTACCCTTTTTCCAAGTTCCAAAAAATTCCAGGATTTTCCAGAATTCCTGCTTTTCCAAAGCCCTATTTCCACCCTTTTTTCGGGCGACTACTCCTTCCACATTTTTCAATGCATTTCAACCGTTTCGCCGTCAAAACATTCCTCTTAATCAGGACAAAAGACGAAGTTGTTTTTTGAACTGGAAAAAGTCCCGGTTTTCCCCGAAATTCCAGGAATTCCGTAATACCATTTCTCACTTCAATATTTCTCGACTGATTTTAAACATTTAACACCAACCATTTCAACTCATTTTGACCATTCAATTTTTATACCATTTGACAAATTTGAAGGAAAAAAAAAACAATTCCCATTTTTCCCAAAATTCCCAAATTTGGGGGAAATTCCCATTGAAATGAATGGGACATTCTTCAAACTTCCACAATTCCCACAGTCTTCAACCCATTCAAACCGTTCTACCTTTAACACATTCCACCATTCTGGAAAGTCACACTACCCTTTTTCCAAGTTCCAAAAAATTCCAGGATTTTCCAGAATTCCTGATTTTCCAAAGCCCTATTTCCACCCTTTTTTCTGGCGACTACTCCTTCCACATTTTTCAACGCATTTCAACCATTTTACCGTCAAAACATTCCTCTTAATCAGGACAAAAGACGAAGTTGTTTTTTGAACTGGAAAAATTCCCGGTTTTCCCGAAATTCTAGGAATTCCATAATACCATTTCTCACTTCAACATTTCTCCACCGATTTGAAACATTTCAACAGCAACTATTTCAACTCATTTTGACCATTCAATTTTTATACCATTTGACAAATTTGAAAAAAAATAAAAAAAATTACCATTTTTCCCAAAATTCCCAAATTTGGGGGAAATTACCATTGAAATGAATGGGACATTCTTCAAACTTCCACAATTCCCGCAGTCTTCAACCCATTCAAACCGTTCCACCTTTAACACATTCCACCATTCTGGAAATTCACACTACCCTTTTTCCAAGTTCCAAAAAAGTCCAGGATTTTCCAGAATTCCTGCTTTTCCAAAGCCCTATTTCCACCCTTTTTTCGGGCGACTACTCCTTCCACATTTTTCAATGCATTTCAACCGTTTCGCCGTCAAAACATTCCTCTTAATCAGGACAAAAGACGAAGTTGTTTTTTGAACTGGAAAAAGTCCCGGTTTTCCCCGAAATTCCAGGAATTCCGTAATACCATTTCTCACTTCAATATTTCTCGACTGATTTTGAACATTTAACACCAACCATTTCAACTCATTTTGACCATTCAATTTTTATACCATTTGACAAATTTGAAGGATAAAAAAAACAATTCCCATTTTTCCCAAAATTCCCAAATTTGGGGGAAATTCCCATTGAAATGAATGGGACATTCTTCAAACTTCCACAATTCCCACAGTCTTCAACCCATTCAAACCGTTCCACCTTTAACACATTCCACCATTCTGGAAAGTCACACTACCCTTTTTCCAAGTTCCCAAAAATTCCAGGATTTTCCAGAATTCCTGATTTTCCAAAGCCCTATTTCCACCCTTTTTTCTGGCGACTACTCCTTCCACATTTTTCAACGTATTTCAACCGTTCCACTGTCAAAACATTCCTCTTAATCAGGACAAAAGACGAAGTTGTTTTTTTAACTGGAAAAATTCCCGGTTTTCCCGGAATTCCGTAATACTATTTCTCACTTCAACATTTCTCCACCGATTTGAAACATTTCAACACCAACCATTTCAACTCATTTAGACCATTCAATTTTTATACCATTTGACGATCTGAAAAAAAAAAGAATTCCCATTTTTCCCAAATTTGGGGGAAATTCCCATTGAAATGAATGGGACATTCTTCAAACTTCCACAATTCCCACAGTCTTCAACCCATTCAAACCGTTCCACCTTTAACACATTCCACCATTCTGGAAATTCACACTACCCTTTTTCCAAGTTCCAAAAATGTCCAGATTTTCTCAAAATTCCTTAACATTTACTATTTCAACATTTCTTGCCCAATTTAAACAATTCCAACACCAACCACCAATCATTTAGAACAGTCATGCTCCTAATCATTTTTAAAAAAAATCCTGCTTTTCCCCAAGTTCCCTAATTTCCAGGAAGTTCCCATTGAAATGAATAGGACATTTTTCCAAGTTGCAAAATTCCCACATTTTTCAACCTATTCAAACCATTTCAACATCAACACATTCCACTCATTTTCCCAAGTTCCAAACCAAATTCCGTTTTTCCTGGAAATTCAAACCATTCCAACATACAAACCATTCAAGTGTTTAAACGATTTCAACATTTAAACCATTTCTACATTCACCCTACATTCCATTAGCATTTCAGTTCGGCGTCAGCTCTTCAACATTCAAACCATTCCAACATTCAAACTATTCTTACATTCATACTACATTCTGTCAGCATTTCAGTTCAACTTCAGCATTGGGGCATTCACAATGCTCCAATGCTGAAGTTGAACTGAAATCCTGGGAAAAAAATTTAAATTGTTGAAGTAGAGCACACAATTAACAAACAGGCTGAATATTTTGAAGTTGGAACCGTTTGAATCAGATGAAAATTATGGGAGTTGTAGAATTTAGAAGAATGTTCCATTGATTTCAATGGGAATTTCCCCAAAATTTGGGAATTTCGGGAAAAGCGGGAATTTTTTTTGAAAATGGTAAATGAGTTGAAATGGTTGGTGTTGAAATTTTTCTAATCGGTCGAAAAATGTTGAAGAAGTAACATGTTGAATTGAAAAATGGTATTATGGAATTCCTGGAATTTCTGGAAAACCTGGAATTTTTCCAGTTCAAAAAAACAACTTTGTTTGTTGTCCTGATTAAGAGGAATGTTTGGACAGTAGAACGGTTGAAGTGGGTTGAAAAATGTGGGAGGAGTAGTCGCCAGAAAAAAGGGTGGAAATAGGGCTTTGGTTAACCAGGAATTCTGGAAAATCCTGGAATTTTTTTGAACTTGGAAAAAGAGTAGATTTATTTTCCAGAATAGTGGAATGTGTTGAAGGTGAAATGGTTTGAATTGTTTGAAAAATGTGGAAATAGTGGAAGTTTGAAAAATGGCCATTTCATTTTGAGTGGGAAAAATGCCTCGGAAAACCTGGATTTCTGGGAAAACTGGGAATTTTTCGAATTTTTCAAGGGAAAGCCCGCGATTCCCGAATAGGCTGAACAGTTTGAATTTGGAACGGTTTGAATCGAGTGAAAAATTTGGAAGGCAGCGTGACAAAATCTAGAGAAGAACAAGAAGAAGAAGAAAAACCATATGTGTGAATACTTTGGAGGATTCATTCAATCATAATAAATAGATGAATTTTGTTGTAGAAAACCATATGTGTGAATGCTGAAGTTGAATTGAAATCCTGGAAAAAAAAATTAAATTGTTGAAGTAGAGCACACAATTCCCAAACAGGCTGAATATTTTGAAGTTGGAACCGTTTGAATCAGATGAAAATTATGGGAGTTGTAGAATTTAGAAGAATGTCCCATTGATTTCAATGGGAATTTCCCCAAAATTTGGGAATTTCGGGAAAAGCGGGATTTTTTTTTGAAAATGGTAGATGAGTTGAAATGGTTGGTGTTGAAATTTTTCTAATTGGTCGAAAAATGTTGAAGAAGTAACATTTTGAATTGAGAAATGGTATTACGGAATTCCTGGAAAACCTGGAATTTTTCCAGTTCAAAAAACAACTTTGTTTGTTGTCCTGATTAAGAGGAATGTTTGGACAGTAGAACGGTTGAAGTGGGTTGAAAAATGTGAGAGGAGTAGTTGCCAGAAAAAGGGGTGGAAATAGGGTTTTGGAAAAGCCGGAATTCTGGAAAATCCTGGAATTTTTTTGAACTTGGAAAAAATTTAGTTTGATTTTCTAGAATGGTGAAATATGTTGAAGGTGGAATGGTTTGAATTGGTTGAAAAATGTGGAAATGGTGGAAGTTTGAAAAATGGCCAATTCATTTTGAGTGGGAAAAATGCCTCGGAAAACCTGGATTTCTGGGAAAACTGGGAATTTTTTGAATTTTTCAAGGGAAAGCCTGCGATTACCAAATAGGCTGAACAGTTTGAATTTAGAACGGTTTGAATCGGGTGAAAAATGTGGAAGGCAGAGCGTGCCAAAATCTAGAGAAGAAGAAGAAGAAAAACCATATGTGTGAATACTTTGGAAGATTCACTCAATCATAATAAATAGATGAATTTTGGTGTAGAAAACCATATGTGTGAATGCTGAAGTTGAATTGAAATCCTGGAATATTTTTTTAAATTGTTGAAGTAGAGCACACAATTCCCAAACAGGCTGAATATTTTGAAGTTGGAACCGTTTGAACCAGATGAAAATTATGGGAGTTGTAGAATTTAGAAGAATGTCCCAATGATTTCAATGAGAATTTCCCCAAATTTGGGGAATTTCGGGAAAAGCGGGAATTTTTTTTGAAAATGGTAAATGAGTTGAAATGGTTGGTGTTGAAATTTTTCTAATCGGACGAAAAATGTTGAAGAAGTAACATGTTGAATTGAAAAATGGTATTATGGAATTTCTGGAAAACCTGGAATTTTTCCAGTTCAAAAAACAACTTTGTTTGTTGTCCTGATTAAGAGGAATGTTTGGACAGTAGAACGGTTGAAGTGGGTTGAAAAATTTGGGAGGAGTAGTCGCCAGAAAAAAGGGTGGAAATAGGGCTTTGGGAAACCAGGAATTCTGGAAAATCCTGGAATTTTTTTGAACTTGGAAAAAGAGTAGATTTATTTTCCAGAATAGTGGAATGTGTTGAAGGTGGAATGGTTTGAATTGGTTGAAAAATGTGGAAATGGTGGTAGTTTGAAAAATGGCCAATTCATTTTGAGTGGAAAAAAATGTCCCGGAAAACCTGGAATTATGGGAAATCTGGGAATTTTTGGAATTTTTCAAGGGAAAGCCCGCGATTCCCGAATAGGCTGAACAGTTTGAAGTTGAAACGGTTTGAATCGGGTGAAAAATGTGGAAGGCAGAGTGCGCCAAAATCTAGAGAAGAACAAGAAGAACAAGAAAAACCATATGTGTGAATACTTTGGAGGATTCACTCAATCATAATAAATAGATTAATTTTGGCGTAGAAAACCATATGTGTCAATGCTGAAGTTGAATTGAAATCCTGGAATATTTTTTTAAATTGTTGAAGTAGAGCACACAATTCCCAAACAGGCTGAATATTTTGAAGTTGGAACCGTTTGAATCAGATGAAAATTATGAGAATTGTAGAATTTAGAAGAATGTCCCATTGATTTCAATGGGAATTTCCCCAAATTTTGGGAATTTCGGGAAAAGTGGGAATTTTTTTGAAAATAGTTAATGAGTTGAAATGGTTGGTGTTGAAATTTTTCTAATCGGTCGAAAAATGTTGAAGAAGTAACATGTTGAATTGAGAAATGGTATTACGTAATTCCTGGAATTTCTGGAAAACCTGTAATTTTTCCAGATCAAAAAACAACTTTGTTTGTTGTCCTGATTAAGAGGAATGTTTGAAGAGTAGAACGGTTGAAGTGGGTTGAAAAATGTGGGAGGAGTAGTCGCCAGAAAAAAGGGTGGAAATAGGGCTTTGGAAAACCAGGAATTCTGGAAAATCCTGGAATTTTTTTGAACTTGGAAAAAATGTAGTTTGATTTTCTAGAATGGTGAAATGTGTTGAAGGTGGAATGGTTTTAATTGGTTGAAAAATCTGGAAACGGTGGAAGTTTGAAAAATGGCCAATTCATTTTGAGTGGGAAAAATGTCCCAGAAAACCTGGAATTCTGGGAAATCTGGGAATTTTGGGAATTTTTCAAGGGAAAGCCCGCGATTCCCGAATAGGCTGAACAGTTTGAAGTTGGAACGGTTTGAATCGAGTGAAAAATGTGGAAGGCAGAGCGTGCCAAAATCTAGAGAAGAAGAAGAAGAAAAACCATATGTGTGAATGCTTTGGAGTATTCACTCAATAATAATAAATAGAGGAATTTTGGTGTAGAAAACCATATGTGTGAATACTGAAGTTGAATTGAAATCCTGGAATATTTTTTTAAATTATTGAAGTAGAGCACACAATTCCCAAACAGGCTGAATATTTTGAAGTTGGAACCGTTTGAACCAGATGAAAATTATGGGAGTTGTAGAATTTAGAAGAATGTCCCATTGATTTCAATGGGAATTTCGGGAAAAGCGGGAATTTTTTTGAAAATGGTAAATGGTATTATGGAATTCCTGGAATTTCTGGAAAACCTGGAATTTTTCCAGTTCAAAAAAACAACTTTGTTTGTTGTCCTGATTAAGAGGAATGTTTGAAGAGTAGAACGGTTGAAGTGGGTTGAAAAATTTGGGAGGAGTAGTCGCCAGAAAAAAGGGTGGAAATAGGGCTTTGGAAAACCAGGAATTCTGGAAAATCCTGGAATTTTTTTGAACTTGGAAAAAATGTAGTTTGATTTTCTAGAATGGTGAAATGTGTTGAAGGTGGAATGGTTTTAATTGGTTGAAAAATGTGGAAATGGTGGAAGTTTGAAAAATGGCCAATTCATTTTGAGTGAGAAAAATGTCCCGGAAAACCTGGAATTCTGGGAAATCTGGGAATTTTTGGAATGTTTCAAGGGAAAGCCCGCGATTCCCGAATAGGCTGAACAGTTTGAAGTTGGAACGGTTTGAATCGGGTGAAAAATGTGGAAGGCAGAGTGCGCCAAAATCTAGAGAAGAAGAAGAAGAAAACCATATGTGTGAATGCTTTGGAGCTTCCACACAATAATCTGTTAAGAAATAAAAAAATAAAAAAAACATAATTCAGTCCTTTTGTGTTTTTAGTCTACTACTTGTACTTGTGCTGTCCTTAAAGGAACATTAAGTAACATAGTGCATTGGACAAGGCCAGCAATGCAATCTGGAGATGCTTTAGAAATATTAATAATGAAAATTCAGTCCTTTTATATTTCAAGTATGCTACTTTCACTTTTGCTTTGCTTAAAGCAACAATACGTACGAGCTGCGGCTCCAAATTGGCGCCTTGCTAAGCAGCCAGATGCTGCACTGTAGCTGGTGCGTAAGAAGCATGCCTGCAGCTCTTAATGTTGCGGTATGTAATATAGCTGGACCAGCCAGGACACCGCTTGAGATGTGATTTGTCAGCGCTGGACGCGAAGGTTATTGTTTTAAACATAGGGAGGTATTACATGTTTGTTAGCAAAAGCACCTGCGCTCGTTCAGCAAAAAATGTTGCTGATGTCTGCTTTCCAGGGTCTCTGTTGTGGCTTCATATTGCGCCACACATTTTCAATGGGAGATAGGTCTGGACTATAAGAAGGCCAGTCCAGTACCCGCACTCTTTTACTATGAAGCCACGCTGTTGTAACACGTGGCTTGGCATTGTCTTGCTGAAATAAGCAGGGGCGGCCATGATAACGTTGCTCTGATGGCAACATATGTTGCTCCAAAACCTGTATGTACCTTTCAGCATTAATGGCGCCTTCACAGATGTGTAAGTTACCCATGTCTTGGGCACTAATACACCCCCATACCATCATAGATGCTGGCTTTTCAACTTTTCGCCTCGAACAACCCGGATGTTTCTTTTCCTCTTCGGTACGGAAGACACGACGTCCACAGTTTCCAAAAACAATTTGAAATGTGGACTCGTCAGACCACAGAACACTTTTACACTTTGCATCAGTCCATCTTGTCCGTTGGTGTTTCTGGGTGTTGTTGATAAATGGCTTTCGCTTAGCATAGCATAGTTTTAACTTGCACTTACGAATGTAGCGACCAACTGTAGTTACTGACAGTGGAATTTCTGAAGTGTTCCTGAGCCCATGTGGCGATATCCTTTACACACTGATGTCGCTTTTTGATGAAGTACCGCCTGAGGGATCGAATGTCCGTAATGTCCTCGCTTACGTGCAGTGATTTCTCCAGATTCTCGGAACCTTTTCATGATATTACGGACCGTAGATGGTGAAATCCCTAAATTCCTTGCAATAGCTGGTTGAGAAATGTTGTTCTTAAACTGTTCAACAATTTGCTCAAGCATTTGTTCACAAAGTGGTGACTCTCGCCTCATCCTTGTTTATGAATGACTGAACATTTCATGGAAGTTTCTTTTACACCCAATCATGGCACCCACCTGTTCCCAATTAGCCTTCTTCACCTGTGGGATGTTCCAAATAAGAGTTTGATGGGCATTCCTCAACTTTCTCAGTCTTTTTTGCCACTTGTGCCAGCTTTTTCGAAACATGTTGCAGGCATCAAATTCCAAATGAGCTCATATTTGCAGAAAATAACACAATTTTCCAGTTCGAACATTAAGTATCTTGTCTTTGCAGTCTATTCAATTGAATATAAGTTGAAAAGGATTTGCAAATCATTGTATTCTGTTTTTATTTACCATTTACACAACGTGCCAACTTCACTGGTTTTGGGGTTTTGTATGTATGAGTAAAAATGGAGAGTACTCCTCCTGCTGCCTCAACTTGCTGTTAAAGAAGAGCTCAGTGACAGAGTGGGGCTATGGAAGTGTGACGCCATTCAAATAAAACATGCGATCATGGGAATGTGACCTAAACAAAAGGCGTGCCTTATTTAGGACAAATAAACGGGCGTTTTTGTTGTTGTTGTTGTTTGAGCCGTTATCGTTACGGCAAAGCTCAGCGCCCAGAAAGACTGATCTGATCTGCGGGCGCACGAAGCGGAGACGATAACATGCGGCGCCGCATAAATATCCGGCCTGCTGCCGTGGAAGAACAGCCGGGGGCGGCAAGCCTGCTGTAGCGTGGAGGGGGCGGAGTCAGATGATGGATTCATTAATGTCAGCGCGGTAGGAACCTTTGTAGCGTCACGTTTAGGCCTTCAAGTCACGCTTCTGAGCTTAGGTCAGAGGTCAGGTCAAAATGTATTTAATAATGATGTAATATGTTTGCCATTTTTTATTTATACCATTACTCATCAGGATGTATTTTTTTAAATAAATAATATATATTTATTTAATTTTTTTTTTTAATCCCATATTTTATTTATACCAGTAATCATCAGAATTTGTTATATTCTTTATTCACAATAATTATGCCAATGACATTTATTTTTTATTAAAAAAAATAATTTATATGTAATAAATAATGATGTAATATGTTTGCCATTTTTTATTCATGCCACTACTCGTCAGGGTGTATTTTTTTTAATAAATAATATATATTTATTTAATTTTTTTTAAATTCCCATATTTTATTTATACCAGTAATCATCAGAATTTGTTATATTCTTTATTCATAATAATTATGCCAATGACATTTATTTTTTATAAAAATAATTTATATTTATTTAATAATTATGTAATATGTTTGCCATATTTTATTTATACCACTACTCATCAGGATGTATTTTATTTTATAAATAATATATATTTATTTAATACAAAAAAAAATTCCATATTTTATTTATACCAGTAATCATCAGAATTTGTTATATTCTTTATTAACAATAATTATGCCAATGACATTTATTTTTTATAAAAATAGTTTATATGTATTTAATAATGATGTAATATGGTTACCATTTTTTATTTATACCACTACTCGTCAGGATGTATTTTTTTTATAAATAATATATATTTATTCAATTTCTTTTTCATTTCCATATTTTATTTATACCAGTAATCATCAGAATTTGTTATATTCTTTATTCACAATAATTATGCCAATGACATTTATTTTTTATAAAAATAATTTATATGTATTTAATAATGATGTTATATGTTTGCCATTTTTTATTTATACCATTACTCACCAGGATGTATTTTTTAAGATAAATAATATGTATTTAATTTTTTTTTTTAAATCCCATATTTTATTTATACCAATAATCATCAGAATTTGTTATATTCTTTATTCACAATAATTATGCCAATGACATTTATTTTTTTATCAAAATAATTTCTATGTATTTAATAATGATGTAATATGTTTGCTATTTTTTATTTGTGGGCTTTGTACCGAGGATGCCGTTGTGGCTTGTGCAGCCCTTTGAGACACTTGTGATTTAGGGCTATATAAATAAACATTGATTGATTGATATTTATACCACTACTCATCAGGATTTATTTTTTGTATAAATAATATATATTTATCTAATAAAAAATAAAAACAAATCCCATATTTTATTTATACCAGTAATCATCAGAATTTGTTATATTCTTTATTCACAATAATTATGCTAATGACATTTATTTTTTATAAAAAATAATTTTTATGTTTTTAATAATGATGTAATATGTTTGCCATTTTTTATTTATACCATTACTCAGCAGGATGTATTTTTTTAAAATAAATAATATATATTTATTTAAAAAAAATAATTAAAATATCATATTTTATTTATACCAGTAATCATCATAATTTGTTATATTCTTTATTCACAATAATTATGCCAATGACATTTATTATTTATGAAAATAATTTATATGTATTTAATAATTATGTAATATTTTTGCCTTTTTTTTATACCACTACTCATCAGGATGTATTTTTTATGTATATATATATATATATATATATATATATATATATATATATATATATATATATATATATATATATATATATATATATATATATAATTTATATTTATTTAATAATAATACAAATCCCATATTTTATTTATACCAGTAATCATCAGAATTTGTTATATTCTTTATTCACACTTACTTATTTGTTTTTTATAAAAAATTATTTATATTTAATAATTATTTATTTGCCATATTTTATTTATACCAGTAATCATCAGAATGTATTTTTTTATATAAATAATATAAAACAATTTATAATGATAATATAAATAAAACTCCCATTTGAACAAAAAGAGTTGACAGGAAACAGGAAGTCGCTTTTATTTATTTTGTTCACTTACATTTCTAATCAACCCACGTGATCTTGTGGGCGGGGCTTACCTTCAATAGCGGGAGCAGCGGTGTTTTCTAAGATTGTGGATTGGTTTGTTTTTTTGTTTTTTTTGTAGCACTTTCTTTTTTTCTTCTTTTGCCAAACGAATTGTGGCATCAAACATCTGCCACTCGCTTATGGATCTCTCTGTCCATCCGTTTATATCTCCATCTTTCTTCTGCCTTCTGTGTGTGTGAAGGTGGCCGGCAGCACACTGCCCCCTGCTGGTGACAAACAAGAACAGTAAAGAACAGCTATTGATTATGAGAAGTGGCCCCACTTTTGTTTCACGCTGACCTTCTGGGTGCGTGTTTTGGGGAAACTGTGGATGCGTGACAACACCACATTTTACTTTCAACATGTTTGTTCTGTTTAAAAAATAAATAAATGATATATATATATATAAAATATAAATAAATAAATAATAATGATAAATGGGTTGTACTTGTATAGCGCTTTTCTACCTTCAAGGTACTCAAAGCGCTTTGACACTACTTCCACATTTACCCATTCACACACACATTCACACACTGATGGAGGGAGCTGCCATGCAAGGCGCTAACCAGCACCCATCAGGAGCAAGGGTGAAGTGTCTTGCTCAGGACACAACGGACATGACGAGGTTGGTACTAGGTGGGGATTGAACCAGGGACCCTCGGGTTGCGCACAGCCACTCTCCCACTGCGCCACGCCGATATAAGTGGTGCAGGAGGAGACTTGGCATTGGAATAGAGGTGTGAGAAAGTAATTCTTGTTGCTAAGAGATCAGATGGAAAGTTTTAAAGTAAACATTCATCAATTAAACAAAAAAAACACTTGACAGAAATGATGAAGACGCAATTATCGCAGATGTGACCTTCATGTTTGACACGCGCTGTCTCCAAAATACACTTTGTTGTTGTTGTCGTCGAGCTGTTGTCAGCCTGTTTGCGCCTTCTTTACTTCGTTAAGCAATTAACAGGCTCATTTTAACACGACAAGACGCACAATTTTAATAAGATGCGTGAAGTACTCTTTAAAGAACACGTTCATTATTCATCATATACTCACCCTGAGAAGTCAAGACCAACCTGAACAACTGCAGTATATGATACATGCTTCACAGCCGGGATTTTACACTTATATATATATATATTAGGTAGAGTATATATATATATACATATATGTGTGTCCTTTTTTCCCCGGACATGTCCTCTTTTGCGGGGCTGTCCGGCCGGGGTTTCTTAAATGCCTCAAATGTCCGGCATTTTGTGTCAGGGTTGCGTGTATTTTCAATGTACGTCCAGGGTTAAGAAGGGGTTAAAAACAAAACAAATTGTGAAGGTGTGCGCACGCAGCAGCATTCGTGAGGGAGGGCCAGAGACAGAGAGAGCGAGGGAGTGGATTGATTGATTGGTTGATTGATTGATTGAAACTTTTATTAGTAGGTTGCACAGTACAGTACATCCATCCATCCATTTTCTACCGCTTGTCCCTTTTGGGGTCGATGGTAACACCCGAATAAGTTTTTCAACCTGTTTGAGTCGGGGTCCACGTTAATCAATTCATGGTACAAATATATATACATAAAAAAACAACATAAAAAAAAAAACTAAAACATTTTGAAATGAGGAATAGATGTGAAGTTGATGTAGACTCCAGAGATTTAAGCGTTAAATGTAAAATGTATGTATGCCCTGGCACACCATTATCATCATTTCATGACCCAAGCAAAACACTTTTTACACTTTTATACTGAAATAAATACACCTACAACTTATTAAATAAAAACAAAGAAAAAACTAGCAGCAGCGGTAAAGTTTAGATCCATGAAGGAAAGAAGAAAGTGAATGAATGTTTATAACTGAATACATTTACATATGTATACACATTTGTTTTATTTTTTAATTATTTTTTTTAATGAATTAAATAACGTTTATGACAACCTTTTTCCAAAACACAATATAGAATGTGAGATATAACAGCATAATGCATACGTTTATCATTTGTTTTCAAAACGCTTACTAAAAAGTGGGACCCCAAAAATGTACTGTGGGACCCCATTTTTATGACTTGATGGGGTCCTTGGGACCGCTTTTTGAAAATTCCTAGTGTCAACACTGCTGTCAACAGAGGAGAAAAAATGCTTTATTTAAATAAATATATTATTAATAAAGCAAGTTCGAGTATCATTGGCAAATTTTCACCTAGTCCCAGCCTTGGCACGCATATATGTGTCCTCTTTTTGGGATTTCACAATATGGTCAGCCTATATTAGGGTGGTACGGTATACCGGTATTAGTATAGTACTGTCATGTCTTTTGATCATGTTTTGTTTGGCTATGTTCTGTTTGGTTTTTGGACTCTTTTAGTTTCTGTTTACGCTCCATTGTTTTGTCACCATGGCAACCCATTAGTTTTCACCTGATTCATTTGGACTCATGCACCTGATTTGTTTTGACTCACGCACCTGTGTTCAATCATGACATATTATTTAAGCCTGTCATTTTCA
>NC_084584.2:16192500-16210000 GCF_033978685.3 Nerophis lumbriciformis | reverse complement strand
CTGAAATCTAAGTAAGATTAAATATGTCAAATAAGGGTGATATTTGCTTATTTTCTATCTGATAAGATAATTCTTCTCACTAAGCAGATTTTATGTTAGAGTGTTTTACTTGTTTTAAGTGTCCTAAATGATCTCAGTAAGATACTACAGCTTGTTGCTGAGATGTTATGACCTATATTGAGTAAAACATGCTTGAAACTAGAATATCAAGTGTTGCAAAGCTGTGTCATCAACACTCACAAGTATAAAACTACTTTTTTAAAGTAATCATTTCCTATTTCAAGCATGAAAAAAATCATGGTTTTGACACAATTGAGTCTCATAATTAAAACAGATGACAGCCAAATGGACTTTGCTGTTTTATTTTCAATGAAACAATAGAAAATACGTACTCATATAGTAGTACAGTTGGCACAGTACAGTAAACTGACAGTTAATATTTAAACATTTAACATTTCTAACAATTTTGAACAGAAATAGTTCATGCACATTCAGATAAATTCTTCAAAATTACAATTAAAAAAATTGGGGCCGGGGGCCGGGCTGTATATATGCGCACTAATTGACTGAAAGAGCACGCACTTGACGCGATGATGTCATGTTATCCATGGAAAAATGCATTTTTAGACAATATGATTTGCCTGAGCGGCTAGGAGACCCCGAGAGTAACAAGCACTTGCCTTGTTGCCTTTCCATTAAGAACAATAAACTAGTTTTAGTATAAGTTTGCTGGTTTCAAGAAATGTAATGCCGAGCACATATCATTATGTCAAGATAATGGTACTAGCATTTACTTCATTTAAGACATTTTTTTCAACATATTGAGCAAAAAGGTCTAATTTTTTTTCTACCAAGAAAAGTGCACTTGTTATTAGTGAGAATATACTTATTTTAAGGTATTTTTGGGTTCATTGAGGTTAGCTAATTTTACATGTTTTGGAAAGTCTTGACAAGCCAAGTTTTCTTGTTCTATTGGCAGATAATTTTGCTTAGTTCAAATAAAATACCCCTCATTTTTGTATTTTGTTTTCTTGTTTTTGAACACTGACTTTTTGCGGTGCACACATCTCAATTAGTCTTATCAACACAGAAAAGACACAATTAGAATATAAACAGAATTCAGATTGTACTTGATTATAGTCAATATTTCTGCATTTGTATTGTTATTAATGAACAAAGATCCTAAAAAGTAGGACCTTCTCACACTGTAAAAAAGTTACGCAACCTAAAAAAAATAAATAAGATGAAATATCTCAAATAAGGGTGATATTTGCTTATTTTCTGTCTGATAAGATAATTCTTCTCACCAAGCAGATTTTATGTTAGTGTTTTACTTGTTTTAAGGGTTTTGGTCCTAAATGATCTCAGTAAGATATTACAGCTTGTAGCTGAGATGTTATGACCTATATTGAGTAAAACATGCTTGAAACTAGAATATCAAGTGTTGCAAAGCTGTGTCATCAACACTCACAAGTATAAAACTGCTTTTTCAAAGTAATCATTTCTTATTTCAAGCATGAAATTTAAAAAAATCATGATTTTGACAAAATTGTGTCTCATAATAAAAACAGATGACCGCCAAATGGACTTTGCTGTTTTATTTTCAATGAAACAATAGAAAATGTGTACTCATAGTAGTACAGTTGTTATTAGTGAGAATATACTTATTTTAAGATATTTTTGGGTTCATTGAGGTTATCTAATTTTACTTGTTTTTGGAAAGTCTTGACGAGCCAAATTTTCTTGTTCTATTGGCAGATAATTTTGCTTAGTTCAAATAAAATACCCCAATTTTTTATTTTTTTTTCTTGTTTTTGAACGCTGACTTTTTGCAGTGTACGATTTTTGTGAGTTTATGTGTTTTTTAAATTTGTTGAGACTTTATAATAATTAAGTCGGTGATAAGTTGAAGAAGCAACACAATTAGGTTTAATAAACATGGGGAAAAAGGCAGCAAATTAATTACACCGGATATAATTAAATGTATTTATAGGTTGGTAAAACTTGGTATAATTAAGTTGGTCATTAGTTATAGATGCAACTAAATTACCATATTTTCCGGCATATAAGGCGCACTGCCGATGAATGGTATTTAAAAAAATATTTTTTCATATATTAGGCGCATATATAGGGATTAAAAGGCGCATTAAAGGAGTCATAATATTTTGTATTTTTTGTATTTAAAAAAAACTTCCTTGTGGTTTCCATAACATTTAATGGGGGTTCTTTGGTCATATAGGAGCAGTTTTACCTACTTCACTGTAGTAGTATTATACATAGTACAGTTGTATTGCATACAGCAATGTAGTACTACAATACATAAATGGAAGTAATATTACTGTCAGGTTCAAACACTGATGACATCTATTAAACAAGACAAGAGGCAAAGAATTAAACAGAGACAGAATTCAATTTGGACTAATATATTGAGGAGAGTCGCCCAGACATTGTATCCTTCTACAAACCCCGTTTCCATATGAGTTGGGAAATTGTGTTAGATGTAAATATAAACGGAATACAACGATTTGCAAATCCTTTTCAACCCATATTCAATTGAATGCACTACAAAGACAAGATATTTGATGTTCAAACTCATAAACTTTATTTTTTTTTGCAAATAATAATTAACTTAGTATTTCATGGCTGCAACACGTGCCAAAGTAGTTGGGAAAGGGCATGTTCACCACTGTGTTACATCACCTTTTCTCTTAACAACACTCAATAAACGATTGGAAACTGAGGAAACTAATTGTTGAAGCTTTGAAAGTGGAATTCTTTCCCATTCTTGTTTTATGTAGAGCTTCAGTCGTTCAACAGTCCGGGGTCTCCGCTGTCGTATTTTACGCTTCATAATACGCCACACATTTTCGATGGGAGACAAGTCTGGACTGCAGGCGGGCCAGGAAAGTACCCGCACTCTTTTTTTTTTACAAAGCCACGCTGTTGTAACACGTGCTGAATGTGGCTTGGCATTGTCTTGCTGAAATAAGCAGGGGCGTCCATGAAAAAGATGGCGCTTAGATGGCAGCATATGTTGTTCCAAAACCTGTATGTACCTTTCAGCATTAATGGTGCCTTCACAGATGTGTAAGTTACCCATGCCTTGAGCACTAATGCACCCCCATACCATCACAGATGCTGGCTTTTCAACTTTGCGTCGATAACAGTCTGGATGATTCGCTTCCCCTTTGGTCCGGATGACACGATGTGGAATATTTCCAAAAACAATTTGAAATATGGACTCGTCAAACCACAGAACACTTTTCCACTTTGCATGAGTCCATCTTAGATGATCTCGGGCCCAGGGAAACCGGCGGCGTTTCTGGGTGTTGTTGATAAATGGCTTTCGCTTTGTATAGTAGAGCTTTAACTTGCACTTACAGATGTAGCGACCAACTGTATTTAACGACAGTGGTTTTCTGAAGTGTTCCTGAGCCCATGTGGTGATATCCTTTCGAGATTGATGTAGGTTTTTGATACAGTGACGTCTGAGGGATCGAAGGTCACGTCATTCAATGTTGGTTTCCGGCCATGCCGCTTACGTGGAGTGATTTCTCCAGATTCTCTGAACCTTTTGATGATATTATGGACTGTAGGTGTTGAAATCCCTAAATTTCTTGCAATTGCACTTTGAGAAACGTTGTTCTTAAACTGTTTGACTATTTGCTCACGCAGTTGTGGACAAAAGGGGTGTACCTCGCCCCATCCTTTCTTGTGAAAGACTGAGCATTTTTTGGGAAGCTGCTTTTATACCCAATCATGGCACCCACCTGTTCCCAATTAGCCTGCACACCTGTGGGATGTTCCAAATAAGTGTCTGATGAGCATTCCTCAACTTTATCAGTATTTATTGCCACCTTTCCCAACTTCTTTGTCACATGTTGCTGGAATCAAATTCTAAAGTTAATGATTATTTGCAACAACAAAAAAATGTTTATCAGTTTGAACATCAAATATGTTGTCTTTGTTGCATATTCAACTGAATATGGGTTGAAAATAATTTGCAAATCATTGTATTCCGTTTATATTTACATCTAACACAATTTCCCAACTCATATGGAAACGGGGGTTTGTACAATCTCCGGCACGCTCTGCCAAAAGATTGCATGCATCCTTCTTTTATTTTGGACCCTCCCCGACCACATGGCCACTTTTGTTTCCAAAGGACAAAGGTCGCAAAAAGTTCATAGAAAAGGTAGTAAACAATTCACAGGAAAGGTAAGTTCAAAAAGAGTTTGTAAAATAGTTAAAAAAGAGTTCGTAAAATACTTCAAAAAGAGTTCGTCTGGAAATTGGGCAGATCCTGCCATCTGTCTGCTTTGAAGTCCTTGGGTTAGAACAATATCTTTCTGTTGATTACCATACATGAGAGAAAACAGAAAACCCTTCATGTGGCTTTCCCCCTTACACAGTGGAGTTTTACGAGCCTTCTTCTTGGTAGGTTTCAAAGACAGCTTTTGTCTTCTTGTCAGGAACTCAATGAAATACAAAGTTTTTGTGATAATTTAGAAACAATTATTCTAACAATTACATTAAGTTGTATAACTTATCATAGAGTGGCATTACATACATATCACTAACACTACTACTATTATTACTAATAACAGTATGTGTTAGTAGTATTAATACATAATGTTATTAATAAAAGTATGTATCATTATCATTAATTATTGGTAATAATCCTTATAGTGAGTATTTTGATGTGCTCGCTCCAACAGAACAATGGCGGCGAGACGTCGGGCGCCCTGAACGGAGGCGGTCCTCCGCTACCGGACGACGACTACGACCTTTCCTCGGCCGACCACCACGAGCCCGCGCCAGCCGCCAACATCGCCCGCGGCGAGAGCTTCGTGTCGCCCGCCATGTACGTGTAACCGCCACCGGGGGAGGTTGGGAGGGAGGGGGGGGAAGGGCACTCTCTGACTTCTGACGCTTTGGAAGCGACACACACTTTTACGTTGTGTGACTTTTAACAGTCTAACCGCATTAGCATGACGCGTCTTGTTTTTGGTGGTCGTGGCGCCCGTAACAGTACAAAGACACGCCCCTCTTTACTTTTCCTGTCAAAGAGGCTCACCTGTGGCCAGGTATAGAAGACCATCAGCTGTCCAATGCACTCATTAGGTTCCATGTTTTTTGTTTTTTTTCCTTCTGTTCTTTTATACAAACACACACACACACACACACACACACTGGAATGTAACACAATCAAGTTGTGCATGGACACTTTATTAGGTACACCATCTAATAGGATCCAAAATGATAACTAATGCTCCACTTGTGAAATGTATGAAATATTAAATTAATTTAAATGACAAGTATAAAATCAAGTTTATTCATAAACACATCGCCAAATGAGCATTGTTATCTTTGTTTTTTAAAATTTAATTTCTATTAGATGGCGTCTCTAATGAAGTGTCCGGTGAGCGTATGGGGGAAAATACTGCCATTACACTGGATGTCAACATTGTACCAAATGACCAATATTGTAAATAGTAATGATATTAATGATAAGGATCAATACTTGCTGGTGTAAAAAGTGCAGTAGTCGTTCTCAGTGCCTCTGCAGAGGGGATGGAGGTGTGATCAAAGTGTTTTATTAACAACTAAGGTGTGTTGACCATGTAAAAAAAAATAATAATAATAATGTGTGTTTATGTAACCATGCATGGCATGATGGCTGGCTTGTTCTCTCCCAAAGCCTTTTTCATTTTCTTTTTCTTTTTTTTTTTTGTGGTGCCATTTTAAAAAATGCTAAACATATAAAGAAGCACAATTGTGATTTTATCAGATTTTTGGGGATTTTTTGTTTTACCCACAATGCTCCAAGAGGGGTGTCCAAAGTCCGCCGCCCGTAGCTACTGTATCGGTTACAAGACAACTTTTTTTCTCTATTATGATTTTTCTTTATGAAATAAATAAATACATCTTTAAATAATTACCTAAATGTGTCACTATATAATTATAATTGGAAAATGCAGTTTATTTTATTTAAAAAAATATTATTTAATTAATTATTGATTTCATGATTTAATTTATAATTTCACCATTTAAATCCTAAAATAACTAATTAAATCAGAAAATAATTAATTAAATCAGGAAATATTGAAATCATTAATTCATTAAATAAACACTTGAAATGATTGAAATCGTTAAATAATTTAATTTCTTTTTTTATTTTAAAAATAAACTAAATCCATAACGTTGAAGATCAAGTGCAGTAGATCCCTGATTTTCTGTGGTCACACTGGTTTTAAATGATAACTATTTAGTTATTTAAATTCTGATTTAAATGTTCTTCTATTTTAGTGAAGTCATTTACGAATGGAAATCATGGCTACTAGGAGCGAGCAGCTACACAACAGCTAAGCACACAAGCTATTAATAACAATAGAACAATATTGCAGTGTAAAACAGCACATAGGTCAACATTGACAAGTACCAAATAAATATACTTGCCTATTTCTTACACATACAAAGTCTCCGAGGCAGTAGCGCATTAGAAAGTATCCAGTAACAAACGTGTCCGCATCATTCAACTGACGGCATCATAAGATTTACTTTTTAAAATTATTGTGATGCTTCTGATGATGTGTTTATGACAAAAAAAAAAAGAAAGATAAATCAGAAAATAACTAATTAAATCATGAAATGATACAATCAGGAAGTGGCACATTTAGGTCATTGTTTAAAGAAGTATGTTGTTTTTTGCCGCGTTGTACGTAACTAATATTTAGCATTTTCAACACAACAATGGCTGCTGCTAATGTGCACTTTGATTGGTTTAAAAAAGGGACTTTATGTTTTGAAGTGTGCATGCTGCAGGGGGGACAGAGTGCAACACGGGGGGGGCCAACCCCGCATCTTGTAAAAGTACAACTAATGAGATACATGACTGGATGCCAGTGTTTCGGAATCTTCTAATTAAAAAATGGGCGTTGACGCATGTGCGATGAATTTCAATAGCTGCTAAAGCAAAACAATAGAAATATACGAAGGGGGCGGGGGGTTACAGCAGGACCCCGTTGCTCGTTGAGAAGAACAAGGCGCGAATGGGGACCGGAAAAGTTTTTTTTTTTGTTATAAAGAGAATACTTGATAAATGTAGCACCTATACTGTACACACATAAACACAATCCTGTAACAGTTTTATAATAATTGGCTCCAAAAAATGGTAAACATTAAACGTGTCAATATCCACGACCAACATGTTTCATGTCTGTGGGTGATACTGTCAATTTTGGTATCGATCAGACACCGAGTAAACACAGTATCGCCAAAACTGATACTGACACGTTTTGACCTGAAACTTTCCGATCATTGAATATTTTCCTGAATTTTCCTCTCGTTAGTTGATTATGATGACAGGAGAAATATGTTTTGCAAATGCAAATCTTTTTATACAACACTTTTAAACAAAACAATGACATTATATTATACAATATATATTATATATAATTATTATATAACATATAAAATATATATTTACAATCCTAATAATTTACTAACATTATATATTACAATATTATATATATATTATATTATATATATATATTATATTATATATTATAATATATAATAAATAATATTATATATATATAATATATATTATATATATATATATAATATATATTTATAATATATAGTATATTATAAATAATATTATATATTATATATATATAATATTATAAATAATATTATATATATATTATAAATTATATATATATATATATATATATTTATACAGTATATCTAATATATATTATTAAAAAATTGTAAATGATATATATATATTATATATATATATATATATATATATATATATATACAGTATATCTAATATATATTATAAAAAAATTGTAAATGATTCCTGTTCAGAGTACCAAAGCACTCTTGCAAAATAACAAAAATAGTCATTTTAAAATGTAAACAAAACCAGTAAAATAACTGACATGACACGCAAATAAAAAATAAAAAAAGAACTGCAAATAAACTCTGTGAGGAAAATCAAGTAATTTTGAGGAACGACGACAAAAGTATCGATCCCACAACGCTGGCATCGATCCGATACCAATACCCACCTTGGTATCGACACCACGTGTATTTACATTGATACTCCCACCCCTATGGACCACGTTTGTACACATTTCGGGCGTGGAGGACTGAGTCTGGCTCGGTGGTGTGACGGAATTGACGTGTGTTGATATTATCGCAGCACGCCACATTCATAAAAATCTCACTTTTTATTTTTAATTAATAGATCATCTCTTCGGAGGTCCAACATCTTTATGTTTACCCACCTTCGATTGGCAACACTGATCCCTCCTGCTGTGTCTTTTTATTCTCTGGCTGACCAGGTGCAGAATTAATTTGCCATCTGCAGTCCCCTTATAATGTGTTTATGGGCCACAAGTAAAATGACTGTATGGGAAACACTGCCTATGACACGTTTTGGCATCTTTGATGCCCCAAATGCGTCCCATTTTTTTGTGTCTTGAGAAGGGTTTGGACAGCCCTGATGTAGAAGAAGACACAATTACTGTCAAATCCTCGTCTTACTTGAGTTGGTGTTTGGATGAGAAGGGACGAGAGGGTTTTTATAAAAGCTGGTTTCCAAAGCAACACCCGTGGACAAACCATATTAGCTTGTAGGCAGCAGTAAAAGAGGCTTTCAGGCACTCAGACGGCGCTAAAAAAAAACGCTCCCTCCGCTGAATCCATCGCACTTTTCCATCACAGAGCCACACGTGCCTTTCTTTGACGTGCTTTTTATTATTTTTATTTTTTTTTACTTTTTTGGTTTTGTCACAGCAACACACAATCAAGCCAAGACCGATTGACACTGGACTTGTTTTCTTCTTGTTTTTCTTCTCATGGTGCTTTATTTTGTATGCTTTGGGGGCTAAAGGTGTTGTATGTGTGTGTTTTACTGATATTTGTCTTGTCCAATAATAAAGATTCAACAACACAAGACCTTGTTTGACTACTAAATTAGTCGTTTTTTACGACCTACAATGTGTCACGGCCAGGGCACATTCCAATGCGCCCTAATCCTTGCGGACCTCGGGACACGCCCACGGCCTCGCACATCCAGGGACGCGTCTCCGCCCTGCAGCAGCCGCCAGCTGCAATCACTCCACGGCAATCAGCGCACCTGCCGGTGATTATCGAGCTGCCTTCATAAGCCTGCTCAACCTGCCATCCCGGGCTGGAATATAATCTTCTGTTGGCGTACAGTAAGCGATCATCTGATGCTTGATGCAACCTTGCTCTCTGTCTGTTTTCCCCTCCGTGTTTTCAGTGTGTCGTCCCCGCAGTACCCTCTGTCGTCTTGAAAGTGAGCTGTGCGTCTCACTTTTCCCTGGTTCTCCCTCTGGACTCTTCCCTGCCTCCCTCGCGCTTCCTGATTCTCGACTCCTCGCTTGCCCCCGGACTCTGACGCCTCTCTCTGCCCCACGGACCTCTCGCGGATCTTGAACCCCTTTTGCCCCTTACCCTCTTTGGATTTGTCTGCTTCCTCATCCAACATCACGGTAATACACAACAGGTAACTACACATATAGTTTAACACCACTCACTCTTGGGTTTTGTCACACACCCCATTTCCTTAGTTTAGTTTGTATTGTTTTGTATTATTATCATACTTGCCAACCCTCCCGGATTTTCCGGGAGACTCCCGAAATTCAGCGCCTCTCCCGAAAACCTCCCGGGACAAATTTTCTCCCGAAAATCTCCCGAAATTCAGGCGGACTCAGGTCCTCATGGGTTTATTGTTAGGCAGTTTTATTAACGTCCTCTCAGCGCGGCAACAACACACAACAACAGCAGTCACGTTTTTGTATACCGTAAAGCAGTTCGTCTGCCGTAAACAGCAATGTTGTGACATTCTTAAACAGGACAATACTGCCATCTAGAGCATTTGATGAAAGCACTTTTGTGCGTGCCACACATCAATGCATCATCAGAGAGGGTGTTCAGCATGGTTAGAAAAATAGTGACAGAGAATAGAACAAGGATGGACAATTCAACCCTTAACTCAACAATGAGTAGATGAGTGTTATGTTTGTGTATATGTGTAAATAAATGAACACTGAAATTCAAGTATTTATTTTATATATATTTATATATATATATATATATATATATATATATATATATATATATATATATATAATAAAATAGATATATATACGTATATATATATATATATATATATATATATATATATATATATATATATATATATATAGCTAGAATTCACTGAACGTCAAGTATTTCTTATATATATATATATATATATATATTAGAGATGCGCGGATAGGCAATTTATTTCATCCGCAACCGCGTCAGAAAGTCGTCAACCATCCGCCATCCACCCGATATAACGTTTGATCAGAACTGCACCCGCCCGCCATCCGCCCGTTGTTATATATCTAATATTAATTAAAAAAAAAAAAAAAGGGTGAAAACTACGCGAATTGCACCTTGTGCAGACAAGATTTTTCGATCGGACACGGAGGAATTAGCGATGTAAAAGACCACGTTGGGACAAAAAAACACAAGTCTAATGCCGTTGCTAGCGATACAAGTGGAAAACTTTCAACGTTTTTCGTCGCCCAAACAGATTCTTTGGATGTGATAAATGCCGAAGTTTTATTTACGGAGGCAATAATTGAGCATGGACTTCCAATCGCACTGGCTGATCACATGGGACAGTTAATAATGTAATGCAACCTTTAAAAATCATTACGCGGTGATCGCGATCCCAAAAATAAACTTTTCTTGCATGATAATGTCCAGAAAAATTTGCTTTATATTACTATAGAGTCCTTTTAACGAATGAGTTTGATGGTTTATCACAAACCTTAAATGAAATTCCATGGCCACCGTCCTGCTCTCTATATCAACCAGGGTGAGCCCCACCCCTTTCGTGAGCGCACTGCGAAAGCGGACGAGGCGGGGTGTCGGTGCGGTGGGCGCGGTAGTGACCCTGGACGTGCGTCGGGCCCTTCTCGCGGATCGCCTCAGCTACGGCTCCCGGTGGGGCCCTCTCGGGGGAAAGGGCCTCGGTCCCGGACCCCGGCGAGGCGTCCCTTCTCCGCTCCGTAAAAGTGTCCATCTCTTTTCTTTTTTTTTCTTCTGTTGTGGCATATGCAGCAGGTGCCTGCTCGTTTTTCGTATGTGGGTAACAACATTTAACTATGTATATATATTTCCGAATTGGTTTAACTGCCACCCGCAAAAAAAATAAAAAAAATATCTAATTAATCCGCCCGACCCGACCCGCGAGCGGATAAAATCTTATTGTTTTTAATTTCATCCGCCCGATCCGCGGATAATCCGCGGACTCCGCGGTTGTGTCCGCAAACCGTGCATCATATATATATATATATATATATATATATATATATATATATATATGAAATACTTGGCTTGGTGAATTCTAGCTGTAAATATACTCCTCCCCTTTTAGCCACGCCCCCAGCCACGCCCCCGTCCCACCCCGACTACGTTCAATCAATGTTGGGTTCTGACGTTGATTTGACCATTGAAATTTGGTCATTTCCCAACCAATATTCCACAACTCAAATACAACGTTGAAACAACATGCTTTATGACAACGTTTAATCAATGTTGGGTTCTGACGTTGATTTGACCATTGAAATTTGGTCATTTACCAACCAATATTCAACAACTCAAATACAACGTTGAAACAACATGCTTTTTCAATGTTTAATGAATGTTGGGTTGTGATGTTGATTTGACCATTGAAATTTGGTCATTTCCCAACCAATATTCCACAACACAAATACAACGTTGAAACAACATGCTTTTTGACAACGTTTAATCAATGTTGGGTTCTAATGTTGATTTGACCATTGAAATTTGGTCATTTCCCAACCAATATTCAACAACTCAAATACAACGTTGAAACAACATGCTTTTTAACAACGTTTAATCAATGTTGGGTTGTGACGTTGATTTGACCATTGAAATTTGGTCATTTCCCAACCAATATTCCACAACTCAAATACAACGTTGAAACAACATGCTTTTTCAATGTTTAATCAATGTTGGGTTGTGACATTGATTTGACCATTGAAATTTGGTCATTTCCCAACCAATATTCCACAACACAAATACAACATTGAAACAACATGCTTTTTGACATTGTTTAATCAATGTCGGGTTCTGACGTTGATTTGACCATTGAAATTTGGTCATTTCCCAACCAATATTCCACAACGCAAATACAACGTTGAAACAACATGCTTTTTGACGACGTTTAATCAATGTTGGGTTCTAATGTTGATTTGACCATTGAAATTTGGTCATTTCCCAACCAATATTCCACAACACAAATAAAACGTTGAAACAACATGCTTTTTGACAACGTTTAATCAATGTCGGGTTCTGAGGTTGATTTGACCATTGACATTTGGTAATTTCTCGACCAACATTCCACAACGCAAATACAACGTTGAAACAACATGCTTTTTGACAACGTTTAATCAATGTTGGGTTCTAATGTTGATTTGACCATTGAAATTTGGTCATTTCCCAACCAATATTCAACAACTCAAATACAACGTTGAAACAACATGCTTTTTAACAACGTTTAATCAATGTTGGGTTGTGACGTTGATTTGACCATTGAAATTTGGTCATTTCCCAACCAATATTCCACAACTCAAATACAACGTTGAAACAACATGCTTTTTCAATGTTTAATCAATGTTGGGTTGTGACATTGATTTGACCATTGAAATTTGGTCATTTCCCAACCAATATTCCACAACACAAATACAACATTGAAACAACATGCTTTTTGACATTGTTTAATCAATGTCGGGTTCTGACGTTGATTTGACCATTGAAATTTGGTCATTTCCCAACCAATATTCCACAACGCAAATACAACGTTGAAACAACATGCTTTTTGACGACGTTTAATCAATGTTGGGTTCTAATGTTGATTTGACCATTGAAATTTGGTCATTTCCCAACCAATATTTCACAACACAAATAAAACGTTGAAACAACATGCTTTTTGACAACGTTTAATCAATGTCGGGTTCTGAGGTTGATTTGACCATTGACATTTGGTAATTTCTCGACCAACATTCCACAACGCAAATACAACGTTGAAACAACATGCTTTTTGACAACGTTTAATCAATGTTGGGTTCTAATGTTGGTTTGACCATTGGAATTTGGTCATTTCCCAACCAATATTCAACAACACAAATATGACGTTGAAAGAACATGCTTTTTAACAACGTTTAATCAATGTTGTGTTCTGACGTTGATTTGACCATTGAAATTTGGTCATTTCCCAACCAATTTTCCACAACTCAAATACAATGTTGAAACAACATGCTTTTTGATATTGTTTAATCAATGTTGGGTTCTAATGTTGATTTGACCATTGAAATTTGGTCATTTCCCAACCAATATTCTACAACACAAATACGACGTTGAAACAACATGCTTTTTAACAACGTTTAATCAATGTTGGGTTCTGACCTTGATTTGACCATTGAAATGTGGTCATTTCCCAACCAATATTCCACAACCCAAATACAACGTTGAAACAACATGCTTTTTGACGATGTTTAATCAATGTTGGGTTCTAATGTTGATTTGACCATTGAAATTTGGTCATTTCCCAACCAATATTCCACAACACAAATACAATGTTGAAAGAACATGCTTTTTGACGACGTTTAATCAATGTTGGGTTCTGCCGTTGATTTGACCATTGAAATGTGATCATTTCCAAACCAATATTTTACAACTCAAACTTAACGTTGAAACAACATGCTTTTTGACAACACTTACTCAACGTGAGGTTGTGACGTTGATTTGACCATTGAAATTTGGTCATTTCCCAACCAATATTCCACAACACATACAACGTTGAAACAACATGCTTTTTGACGACGTTTAATCAATGTTGGGTTCTGACGTTGATTTGATCATTGAAGTGTGATCATTTCCCAACCAACAACGTGGATCCAAAGTCAAACACCAATGTTGTCTCAATTTACAAACACAACTATTTTGCAACATTGTTTCAAAGTCAGTTTTAAAAGACGTGTATATATAATCAACGTTGTATCAATGTCTAGTGCCTGCTGAGATACAATGTAGGCCAGAGGTCTTCAACCCCTAGGGGGTCCGCAGAGATACTGCAGGGGGTTTTAACATTTTTGGATTGATGAGACTTTTTTTTTAATGTTTTGTTGTATTCCCCAGGCAATTTTTCCACAAATTTCAATGTCTTTAAATACACATTAATATGCTTTAATGTACTGTGGAATGGCCACCACATTCACTGTACCATGCAGTTTTAAAATAAAAACATAAATAAACAGCTAGAAAATCCCCGCAGAAATTTGGATGGGTCTGCTATCTGTGCCCTGAAGCTCTGGCCCGAGGTCGGTCGAAGAGGCACACTTTTAAGATGGCGCCAAGTATCCAAATCCATGATTTATAGGTTGAAACATTCAAAATGAGTATTAAATGTCGGCATGCTAATGTAAAGTTAAAGTACCAATGATTGTCACACACACACACTAGGTGTGGCGAAATTATTCTCTGCATTTGACCCATCACCCTTGATCACCCCCTGGGAGGTGAGGGGAGCAGTGAGCAGCAGCGGTGGCCGCGCCCGGGAATCATTTTTGGTGATTTAACCCCCAATTCCAACCCTTGAAGCATGCTAATAAAAGAGAGACTTCAAAGATAGCGCCAAGAATCCAAATACTTGACAGCACCAGGTATCAAAAATTGTCCTTTTCAGGTTTCGACATCCAAAATTATATAAAAAGCTAGCATACAACACTAGCATGCTAACATTGGCATGCTAATATAGGATTAGCATTCTTCCAAGATGGCGCCAAGTATCCAAATACTTGCTTGACAGCACCGAGTATCATTTTAAGACCTTTTATATCATAATGTCGACTTTTTACCTCATAATTTTTTATCAAACGATTACAAATTTTTACTTTTAGCTCATGATCATGATTTTATTTTACATAAAATTTACATTTTACCTCAGAAATTCGACTATCGATTAATTATGACTTTATACGTAATTATTTTGACCTTATTTTATAATTATGACTTTTTATTTCATAATTTTGATATTTTATCTCAAAATCATGATTTTTTTTCATTTCATAAATATGACCTTTTTATGGGATTTTTCTGACTTTTTATCTCATACTGCTGACTTTTTGTCTCATGTCGACTTTTTAGCTTAATAATTTTTCATGTCATAATTTTTCCATTTTCCCTATAATTTTGACTTTTGATCAAATAATTATTTATAATTTTAATCTATTTTGACTTTTTGTCATATTTTTTACTTTTTAATCTCATAATTTCGATTTTTTTATCTCATCATTTTGACTTTTTATCCCATAATTAGTATTAGTAATTTTGACCTTTTACCTAATAATTTATACTTTTTTATCAAATATTTGTGACTTTTTTTATCTCATAATTTCAACTTTTTTATCTCAAAATTTCGACCTTTTATCTCATAAACGTGTTTTATTTTATTTCGTAATTTTGACTTTTAATCAAATAATTATGACTTTTAATCTAATTATTTCGACTTTTCATCTCATATTTTTTACTTTTTAATCTCATAATTAAAAAATTTTTATCTCATCATTTTGACTTTTTATCCCATAATTAGTATTAGTAATTTTGACCTTTCACCCAATAATTTATACTTTTTTATCAAATATTGGTGACTTTTTTATCTCATAATTTCAATTTTTTTATCTCATAATTTTGACCTTTTATCTCATAAACGTGATTTATTTTATTTCATAATTTTGACTTTTAATCAAATAATTATGACTTTTAATCTAATTATTTCGACTTTTTAATCTCATATTTTTTACTTTTTAATCTCATAATTTCGATTTTTTTATCTCATCATTTTGACTTTTTATCCCATAATTAGTATTAGTAATTTTGACCTTTTACCTAATAATTTATACTTTTATTATCAAGTTTGTGACTTTTTTATCTCATAATTTCAATTTTTTTATCTCATAATTTTGACCTTTTATCTCATAAACGTGATTTATTTTATTTCATAATTTTTACTTTTAATCAAATAATTATGACTTTTAATCTAATTATTTCGATTTTTATCTCATATTTTTTACTTTTTAATCTCAATTTCTATTTTTTTATCTCATCATTTTGACTTTTTATCCCATAATTAGTATTAGTAATTTTGACCATTTACCTAATAATTTATACTTTTTTATCAAATATTTGTGACTTTTTTATTTCATGATTTAAATTTTTTTATCTCATAATTTTGACCTTTTATCTCATAAATGTGATTTATTTTATTTCATAATTTTGACTTTTAATCAAATAATTATGACTTTTAATCTAAATGATAAATAAATGATAAATGGGTTGTACTTGTATAGCGCTTTTCTACCTTCAAGGTACTCAAAGCGCTTTGACACTACTTCCACATTTACCCATTCACACACACATTCACACACTGATGGAGGGAGCTGCCATGCAAGGCGCTAACCAGCACCCATCAGGAGCAAGGGTGAAGTGTCTTGCTCAGGACACAACGGACATGACGAGGTTGGTACTAGGTGTGGGATTGAACCAGGGACCCTCGGGTTGCACACGGCCACTCTACCACTGCGCCACGCCGTCCCTTTTTATCTCATATTTTTTACTTTTTAATCTTGTAATTTCGATTTTTTATCATCATTTTGACTTTTTATCTCATAATTAGTATTAGTAATTTTGACCTTTTACCTAATAATTTATACTTTTTTTATCAAATATTCGTGACTTTCTTATTTCATAATTTCAACTTTTTTATCTCATAATTTTGACCTTTTATCTCAAACGTGATTTATTTTATTTCATAATTTTGACTTTTAATCAAATAATTATGACTTTTAATCTAATTATTTCGACTTATCTCATATTTTTTACTTTTTAATCTCATAATTTCGATTTTTTTTTTAGCTCATCATTTTGACTTTTTATCCCATAATTAGTATTAGTAATTTTGACCTTTTACCCAATAATTTATACTTTTTTATCAAATATTTGTGACTTTTTTAGCTCATAATTTCAACTTTTTATCTCAGAATTTCAACCTTTTATCTCATAAACGTGATTTATTTTATCTCATAATTTTAACTTTTTTTTCTCTTATTTAATCTCAAGTAATATAAATTTTTAATCTAATTAATTTCACTCTATAATTTCATAATTTGGAATTTGTTTCTCAATTTTGACTTTTTATCTCATAATTTTGACCTGTTATTTCATTATTTGCACACCTTATCCCATAATCATGACTTTTGTTATCCAATCATTTCCACTTATTAGCAAAAGCTAGTAAAAAAATGTTAACGTTTACTTTCTCAACATCACCGCATATTAAAAATAACATGATTTTTCCACTAGGGATGGTTCTGTTGTCTGT